>NW_027172280.1:227500-252500 GCF_036898095.1 Palaemon carinicauda | reverse complement strand
AGAAAAATAAATATGTTGACGATGAGAGAGAGAGAGAGAGAGAGAGAGAGAGAGAGAGAGAGAGAGAGAGAGAGGAGAGAGAGAGAGAGAGAGAGAGAGAGAGAAGTCCCAGTCTCTTAGAAAAACTTTTACTTCATAACTATTTAAAACAATCTTCGTTGTGACCGATGTTTTATTCATTCACATAATTCAATATTCGCGTTGTATTACAAGAAATACTTTAATTTCTACGAAAGAAGCCCATAAAAAGTCTTCAAAGCGAAGAGGGGAGAGTAGAGGAAAGCACAAAACTTTCTCCAAATACTAAACAACTTACTAAAGCAACATAAAATTATCCCCAGGTGTAATTTAGAGTTAACTGCCAAGAGCCAAAGTGATCACCTAACTCGAAATTCTCTCATTTCTCCGACAAAAATGAGTATTCTGCCTCCTTAACTTCCCCTAATAACATTACCGAGACGTAGAATTTCCTAAAAAGAACTTTGCATTTAAGGAAATTCCAGCTATAATAAATACGGTTAGAGACAGATTTTTATATTTAGCCCTTTTGCACAAGTTATTTTTCTATCTCTTTTTATATAATTTCAGAAAGACCTATGGAAAAATCTATTTGATTTTAGTTTCTTCTATATATAAATTTCTGACGTCAATGAATCTTAAAATAATCATAAGCGACTTGAATGAGGTCCATAGCCAGAGTTGGAAAGGTGATAATATCACTGTAACTTGAAAGAAAATATCTCGTAAGAAAATATAAAACAGTAATCTTTAAGAAAAGACAAGTAACCGGCTAAGCAGCTTTTTATCAAACAAAGGGAAGAATAACAGTCGTTTGCAAGGAAATATAAATATAAAAAATTACAATGAAACGGAATAATTATTTTACATCCGTCTACTAATCAAACTGTAGCGAATTCACAACCAAGTAACGATGTGGAATTTGATAAAACAAATAAGAATTGTAGACTCGAAAGAGCCAGACTAAGTTTCCGTTACTCTCCTCACGTGGTTCTGGAAATTCGTATTCTCTTCCATGACCCTAAACTCATATCAGCCTCCTCCATCTCCTTGGAAGGCCAGCCGTGACCTCATGCAACGGCCTTGGGAGGAAAAACTATGATAATTAAAAATAGGGTAAATTGCAGAGGGATGGTTAATCTCAGAGGACTAATGTTCAAGTTTTAAAAGATTCAATAAATCTTACATAAAACGCGTGAAAGATTACTTTACTTAACATTTAAAATATTTTTTTGAAAAAAAAATTGATACTTTTATTAAATATAGAAATTTCCAAACCGACTTAATGATCAATGTGTGATGAGTCAAGAAAATATAAAGGGGAAATAGACATTTACTAAGCAATGAAAATATCCCTTAAAGAACGTGTTCTTCTTTACCATATATAACAATTTCGAAACCGACTAAAAATCCGCCGTGTTATGTGTCAAGAAAACATGTCAGGGGAAAGAAAAGTCAAAGAAGAAAAAGAGGTCTGACTTTGATTCACAGAAGACATTAATGTAATCATATCTTCAAAACAAAACCATTATAAGTCACTGGGCATTCTAATAAATTATTTCCAGACTTCCTCCCGGAAAAAGGGTTCGAGAAATTTGAAGGAAGAACACCTACTTTAATGTAGTTGAGAAACTTTGGTAAGTTGTGAACAAAGACCACCTTTAAATAGCTGCTACAATAAGGATATCTGTATAGGCATGACTAATGACCTTTTAAGCACCTCTCATTTCAATGGATACGATTTATTTCTTTTATAAATGCCATAGTATTAATTAAACCGGAACCAAAACTACGAAAAACATTGATTTAATATACCTCAACCATAATACTACGAATTGCGTTTACATATACAAAAGACTAAGTATAAATGGTAAAATGGATCCCTGGCTTCCCCACCCCCTTTTTAGCTTTCTACTTCATCTCCTTTCAGTTTACTTTCTTCCATCTTTCTTTCGAACTTCTGCAAATTTCAAATTCCTATGGCAATTGCAGTTACTGGTTTTACTTCAATAAACTTTAACTTCTTATAACAACTGCAGGGATTTCCCCCAGCTAAACTTGGGGATAAATGATTTCCCGTCTCAAGGCTGGACCATATGACCAAACTTCCCAGAATCAAAGAGAATTTCACGAAGTGTTTTTCAGCGAATTATTTGTAATTAAATATTTTCATGTAACGACCTCTCTGTTCCTAAAAATGCAATAACCGTCTATTCCAAAAACCATGTACAGTTGGATACAGGAATTCTGAGGAAGTGTATCCTATCACATTCTACCTGCACATCAAGTTCCACTATGAAGCCCGACTAACCACATCTGCCATCTTTCCCTACACTACCTGTTTGGTTACTTGCCACACAGTAAGGGTGTGACATGGTGCACTTCCTCAGAGCGATGTGTTTAAAATTCCAGTCTAATTTTGGACTTATATTTCCAACTCACTGATGGTTTAATATTTGCATTTCAAGGCGACATTAAGTTCCTTCTAATGCACGAGTTCACCGAAGACTTGGCATTTTACGCAAATATGAAAAAGGATTATTGTTACTTCGTACAAAGGTTGACGGCAAAATGGTATTGGATGCCGGAAAACTAGGCGCCCCTTTAGGGTTATTCAGTGGCCTTCCCTGACATTCCGAACAGACTCGAAATCGCTCCATTATACGAGGAACACATTCTTACTCACCACAAGAGTACCCAAGATAGATCAGAGTAAAATTTATTCTTCAGGGAACTTAACGTTGCGAGATGAATTCTATCCTTTAAACCATGTAAACGTACTTGGAATTGGGGGTTATTGTTCTTCTACAGAGTTGAACATTTTCAGAACAGAATGTTTTCCTGCCTAGTAAAACAAGTATTTGTTAACGACTATAGCTCTTGTATTTCAACGCTGAAGGAATGAAATTAAAACAATAAAACCACTCCAGATCGCTTCTATGCAGTATTTTGTATTTCTCACCTTTTATGGATGAAACTGATACCAATATACGTTAAGGTCAATTATGGCTTTTTATTGATTAATACACTTTCACCTTCATTAAAAAGACTGTATGCGTAACAGTCTTTATCGCTTTACAGGATAGTAAAATGAAGTAATAAAACGCGGCCTGATAAACAACCGGTTGAATATTGAAGTCCAGACAAGTTCATGTATTCTATAACGGATGAAGCCTAATTGTTAACTACAAAAAGTGATCTATATATGCCACTAATTTTCCAAATAATTCTTTCCCTATTTTGTCATACCTTGGTCTTCTAATACTAAAACCTACATAGATCAAATAAAAAGCCTCTTAAAAGGTTTAAAGGCCACTCATGAATGACAGGGGCAAGGGAAGGTGAAAATGCCCTGTAGACCCTTTATGCATATGATCCACGCACAAGGATGATGAGCTTGCAAACTACAAGAAACTATCGAGCTTAAAAGGGACTCGAATCCCTGTTTGGCAGATCACCAGGCAGGGACATTTCCAATTGGCCACCACAACTATAGTTATTTTTATTTTACCGAGGCATATTTGCACAGACTCGCAAGGGTGCCCTTTTAGCTCGGAAAATTTCCTAATAGCTGATTGGTATGAAGTATTTTTGTCCGAATACCATCATTGTTTTTAATGATTACCAAGCAATGTGAATAGAAACTTATTTATTAATCTAAGTTTCTCCCTTAGATATAGGTTGTGTCGATAAATAATGTTAAATAAATAGATATATTATAAAATATTGTGATGGTAAATCTAAATTTAATAACAACACCCGCCGAAGTCAACGACAGGAGCTTGTTTTCGGATGCATACTGCATAATTTTGTTACTTTTCCCATATTTCAACACAAATTGAGACAAATTACACTAAGAATAAAAAACATGTTATTATAAACTTACTTTGAATACCAGAATCTACTAAAAACGTGGAATTAATAAAACTAACTCATGGTGAAGAAAGCGGTTAGGTAAAAGCAAGACTCGCATAAAGTGGGTCCTGGGTAAAACGAGCATTCTACTATCAAACACCAAAGAGGGAATGGAAGGGAGATTGTAACTCGGCGGTGAAATTATGAATTCGTTGAATTGTGATATTTATGCAATTTATGCAACACTGCAGTATCTTCAAACCGAAAATATTGCTATTAATAAAATCTAAAACTTTCCTTTTGCTATGAATTGGAAATTCTCTTTTCTGAACATTTCCAAACCTAATTTTTTTCTCTTATTCTGGTTGAACCCCGTTTCTTACATAGAAAAAGGTTTCTCCCCAATTCCTTTCCCTTTGATATAATAAAATATTTTTTTTCAATCTGCTCCCTCCTTTCGAATTTCCAAGCCATTTACATCTCCAAACCTCACCCTTAATGTCTGATACCTTATCCTATTTCTGCATTAGATTTCTCTCTTTTTTTTACTTCGTTTTCTGTACCAATATAGTGTTTACATGTTTAAATTGATATATCTGTTTTCTGGCCAATTGAGTTATCTTCAATGCCTTATCGTTCATGTTAAGCCATATCTAGTTTTCGCACAATATCCCCTCTTTCTTCACTAAAGTTAATATTTTTTTTCTTTTTTTTGTAAACTCATGAGCAATACAGTTCTTAATTCTCTTAGATTATCTTTTTCTTGATGCAAAAATTCTCTTCCTAAAATGATAAAATGCCTGGTCTCACCCTTTCTAAGTGAAAAATGACTTTCATTAGTCGCAAAATTGTCTCGTCCTACTCTGCTTTCTTTTATTGGAGATCATAACCGACTCTCTCCATTTCATACTAAACTTTTTGCTAATATAAGAAAATGTCTTCTACAAAATAAAATTTGTTCTCCTCCTCAAATCGTAACATTTTTATCTCAGCGCCGAGAAAATTCTTCCCCAAAACCATCATTGGCCACTTATTTGCCATCACAGGGCCATTCTCTTTTTTATGTACATTTTTTTTCTAAGTTACTGGGAAAAGGACAATATACTTTTTTACCACTCCCCGAGTTTGCCTAATAGCGTCTTAAGCATCCCGTTTATTCTGTCCTTGCTTCCTCTACAGAAGCATCCAAAGAGGAGAACCGAAATGGTTACGAGTTTCATTGATGCTTTATCGTGTGTACTTATTCTTAATGTTCTGCTTCGCAGTAAAATAAGGCAGAATGATGTGCATTCTGAATGAAGAAAAAAAAAACACCACACACGAATATATCTTAACCATTGGCACACAATCTAAGTGGGTATAGAGTTTTATTATCAGCAGAAGCTATAATAAGAATACTCTTACCACTGGGCTTTCTCTTAAAATTCTACGTGAAAGGTATTACAGATTTCAATCTCATGTGCATTTGGCTGACAGGATGTAATGTACTTGTCTTACACTATTGCAATATTCAGCCGATTTGAAGATGAGTTTCCATTAGGAATAAAAATAAATATTTTGGAGGTGTATATTCAGTTCTAATGCGCCATAACAGAACATTTTAACAAATATAATCAATGTCAACCACTGTAAAATCTTGTTCATTCCTTCATGAAAGCTACTTATAAATATGACTCGTTGTTTAGAAATCCCAAACTAAATAATCCCCTTTCTAAGGAAATGAACACCCAAGAATTTAATAAAAAAAGGCGAAAGGAATAGCAATGACAGCTCCTTGCACTAAAAGGTAAAGTATTAGTATGCATAAAGTTTTTTGGATAACAACAAAACCCCTGAAAACTATTTTCAATAAAGATTTCCCTCCGAATCATCTGGCTTTTCGGAAATGGAAGCGAAGGAATTTCCCGTAAAAAACGAAGAGAAGGATCAAGCTTCGTTCTCAGATGTACTTTCCCGCTCTTTACTTTGATGTGTGGCGGCAAGACTTTACTGCAAATGTAAATTCCTCCCTATGAGAGATAGAAAGGTAAGGGGAAAAAGGAATGGGAATTTGGGATAGTTTCAAAATGAATATCATACACTGTAAAAAGTTCAAGGTACAGAAAGGGTATAACGAGTGAGCTGGGGTTTATATACATGTAAAACACCCTAAGGCTCAAAAATACCCCTCTACAGCAGGAGGCAGGGTATTTTTTGTGAATAATATACCCTCTTTTGTACTTTGTCTTAAAATGGGCTTGGTAAGTTTGTGTGATCATGTCATGAAATTAACTTTTACTCTGTATTAAATCACCATATTGTTACACTGATAGTGTAATGCACCAAAAAAGTTACTAACAACATATTGGTTTTGAGTTATGGATAGTTTTGAAGCAAGTTACTACAAAATGCGGTACTTGGCAATTTGTATTGTTGCCGTCTCGAGATTCTTCGAGAGCCAGGGAATTTGGCGGGAAATTTCAGTGGCGTCTGGACTCTGCGTCTGCTCAGCAGTGAAGATAAATTGCTCCAATTAGCGTCATCGAGATTATAATATCTACACTACATTTCGTCTGTTAACCAAGGTAAGAACACTAACTGTCCATCTATGCAAGCATAAACAGTGGTTACGAATAAAAATTGTCAGACATCATCATTAGTTTTGCATTCAGGCTGTGATAGTCTGAAAAATCATTATTACTAACACCGGGGAAAATAAGTAAGAAATTATCATTAGTACTTAATTATGAGAGAGAGAGAGAGAGAGAGAGAGAGAGAGAGAGAGAGAGAGAGAGAGAGAGAGAGAGAGAGAGAGAGAGAGAGAGCGTCAAGCTGTCTGGGAGGAAAAAAAAAACCATAAACAACGTATTCAGCTAAACATTAATAACATTAGGATTACGCGTAGTCTGTAAGCAAACACTGACGCCAATGATTTCTTAATCAGTTTGACTTGAGGTAGTTAGGTATTTAAGCATGATATTTTTTCCTTTCTTTTCTATCTATCTATATATATATATATATATATATATATATATATATATATATATATATATATATATATAAATATTTATATATTCAGGCACACACACACACTAACAAATATTTTCTTTTCACAGATTTCTGCGTACGGTTTGCTTTGCAGCTTCTGCCATCACTCTTTATATTATATATACTTTTGATTTTCAAGTGTAATGGAAATAATAAATTGATAAACCAAACTTTTAAAATCATTGACCTTATTACTTTATTTACTTATAAGCTATTACTACACCTATATAATGGTGGAATAGATATTAATTATAAAATCATAATTAATATACACGGGTATTTATGTCATATAGAATACCCTGTAAAAGGGTATTCTTTACCTACGATACACCCCTAAGTAAGGGTATCTCAAGTATATGTTATACCCTTGTTATGGGTATATTGTAAAGGGTATATTATAGTTCTTATATACCCCGATAGGGTATGCTATTTTAACCACTAGAAATACCCTTTTTCTACCCCTTTTATACCCTTAATTTTTTAGAGTGTACAATATCATGGTAAAGTTTTCTAAATCTAATTGAAAGGTTAAAAAGTTGAATCAATTCTAAGCCAGTTCAAAAAAATAATAATAATGAGGTTAGAAAAAGAAAATATTCATCAATACTTTTACCTTAATGGAAATTTGAAAAACATAACTCTACGAAGGAGAGAGAGAGAGAGAGAGAGAGAGAGAGAGAGAGAGAGAGAGAGAGAGAGAGAGAGAGAGAGAGAGAGAGAGAGAGAGAGAGATATTAACTATCATTACAAGTTAAACTCTAGGTTAGTAAGCAGAATAATACATGACCCATCAAAGAGAACCAGCTGGTAGAGAAAAATCATTTAGACAAATAAACCATAAAACACAGGTGATAAGATTTTTTTTCAAATAAAATTTAAATACACAATATAAATAACAGATAAACTATGAAAAAAAAACCTTTGTAAACTAAAGTATTTGCATTTTATCGAAATTCCAGAAATTAAACTGAAGGGATAGTAAACAAATGCACATATTAGTCGCATAAGGAATAAAGCTCCCAGAATAATGTGAAATATTGAAGGTATTACATAAAATGGCAAGACTATTTTGTAAAAGATATAAAATACAAAATATCCACGTTATTTCGCACACTCTATGTAACAGAGTTTTTCCTAGTAGTATCTATTACTTCGAAGTGGATAGTATAGACTGGGAAAATCTGAACTCAAGAGAAGACCACAATTGTGATATTAATACCAAGATCAGGAACGGTGAAATCAATATACATCAATATGTGAAATATGGCAGAAAAAATTAAAAATAAATAATCTTAAAAATACTTTTTAGTATATTTTTTCATGTAAGTGGGGAAGATATGAACCAATTATGTTTTATAAAAACATATTTTTAATAAACAAAAATGAAGTCTACAATTTAAATTAGTAAGATAAACGCCATCACTGAAAAGATATGTATTAAAGAAAAACACGTCTAATTGTGCAAAATTTATCATATACACACACACATATATATATATATATATATATATATATATATATATATATATATATATATATCATATATATATATATATATATATATATATATATATATATACATAGATAGATAAAAACATGGATAAGTAAATATATATAGACAAGCAAACATACATAAAAGTATATCATACATATACATACATACATAAGTATACATATGTACATCATATACACACTATGTATATTTGAGATATTACGTCTGAATTTTGAAATGCCTAAGATATTTTCATTCTATAGCTGTACCTCAAAGAACATCATAAAGTAATAAAGTTACTTGAATGTTCAGTCATCTCTCTCTCTCTCTCTCTCTCTCTCTCTCTCTCTCTCTCTCTCTCTCTCTCTCTCTATCACCATCACATACCTGCAAAATGAATATCATCACGTTAAAAAAATCGAAAATAAATGACTACTGTTGCTTCTTTCAAATGATTAATGATTTGTACCCTTTTATTCACTAAATTCAATCGACAGAAACAATATCTTCAACGCTCGACCTGCTTAATATCAACGTTTGTGTTCACTCAACAGTAATGTCATTCAGCTGCCAATGTTGTGTCATTCAGTTATGAATTTCATCAATTAATAGGCAGCTTGCTAATGTACCAGGCTTCACCATCACCCAATGGGTTGTCTATACATTTTAGATGGAAGCGATGGCAAGCATAAAGTGCACATAATTCGGGGGTTGGGGTGTCCTATTGGAAACGTCCCTGCCTAGCGATCGGCTGGACGCTCAACCTCGATAGTTTTTTAGTGTCTTCAACCTTATCCTCCTTGTGAGCTAATGATGGAGGATATGAGGGAGCTGCCATTACTTAGCCCTCCCTGGTCCTAGCTTCGGTGGAGAGGAGGCCTGGGTACTGATCATATCTATATATGGTCAGTCTCTTGCCTCTGTCATTAATGATTGGCTTTTGAACCTTTAATTTAATCTATATACAAACATATATATCAAAGGACACCTATCTATTTTTACCGGAAAATATGCTGTAAAATAATCATCACCGATAAATTTATTTAAAATATTCTAAAAATAATTTTAGATGCAAGTATGCATAAATGTAGTTTTTATCCTCCCTCCCAAACTGCGACTGCTATCCAGCGTTCCTTCCTCATTCAATTTTCCATCACCATTTTCCTCTCCCTCAATTTTCCCTTAAGCAACCAACGTCGATTCTCTCTCTCTCTCTCTCTCTCTCTCTCTCTCTCTCTCTCTCTCTCTCTCTCTCTCTCTCTCTCTCTCTCTCTCAATGGAAAATGTTATAATATATACTTTAGATTAGATTGGATTGTATGTATTAATATGGGCCACACAACCCGGCGCTGGTACCTGGGAGGCCATCTAACGCCCAGCTAATAAGTCGAGTGACGACAGCAAGATGGAAGAGAAGAAATGGGAATGGAGGTACAGAAGAAGGCTAAAAAGTGAGTGCAGTTGGTACCGAAGGAACACTGCAAAGACCCTCCAATTTACGCCTAGTGTACAGCATGAGGGGCACTGAAGGCACTAACCAACTAGAGCGTGTAACTCATTGCCTTATCTTTATCTTTCCAAAAAGTCTCCAGCTTACAAAAAAAGATTATTCAGCATATAGATAATAAAACCAAATATCCTGAGTTGAAAATGAAAAGTCATAAGTCATCTCTGATCAAATTATAATTCAAAGAAAACATTTCATTTAAATTCTTTTCGATGTTGAAAACATTTCAAGGCTAACAAGTTTACTTTAATTGTAATAATATGTACTTAATCACGTAATTTGCAACCCATAATTATGCAGAGTGACAAAACCTCAACATCTAAAACACATTCTTTGTGAGATCTTATGAACTTGAAGCATTCTTATTACGACTCCTCATCCTCCTCTGAACATTAAGATATCATATAAGAAGTCACATATCAATGACGTCAATAGAAACAAGAATCATCATCTTCAGCTATAGCTAGTCCCCTGCAGGACAAAAAAACCTGTGACATATTCTTCCAGTCACATCTGTTTATGGTCTTCTTAAGACCTGACATATTGCGACGACTGGTTGGTACCCTTGACAGTGAGGCATTTGTTGACCGAATGCCTCAATTTTAGCACAGTAAGAAATAGATATGTTTGAGGCTCGAGATGAGGATGGCAGGTTCATTCTTGAAAAAATTCTTGGACAGGACGTGTTGTACTATGCAATCGGAATTTTCAGATTTATTTCAGAAGCAGGTCTTCTGAAAGCTATTTAAATTTCATAAGGACATCTTCACTCTTTAATTGAATCGTTTATTTACAAAAAAACGATATTGGCATCAATGACCTTCGATAGCAGGAAGCCGGAGAACTCTAAATCAATCAATCAATCAATCGATCTATGCCAGCCTACATCCACACATTTTCTTAACTCGTTACATTTCTCATGTTCTTGATAGAAAATACAAGACGCCTTCCTTAAAATGCAATAATAATGTAGCAAGCTGCCAATAATATAGAGTCAATTTATCAATATTTCAAACTTTTAATAGAAACTTTTAAAAGAGGAGAGAGCAATTTCAGAATAAAAGCCTCATATCCTTGTGTATTAAAGCACAAAACTCTGACGGATCGCGTCTTCCGCTCCATTATCTCTCCTGTCTCATATGAAATGAAATAAATCACAGGCCCGTCATCCGCAAGAACCACACAAAAAGGCAAAATTCATGAAAAAAAAATATATATATATATATATATATATATATTGCTCAACTTGAGATTTATTGGTCGTTCAATCTACCAGACTGACAGGAAAAAATGTGTAGGCGAATCTTGGGAACGAACAAGAAAACAGATCATGTGTATTCTATAGACCTTGGTGTTTAACATCTTTCATCATTATTATTTAATGTGAGAGAGAGAGAGAGAGAGAGAGAGAGAGAGAGAGAGAGAGAGAGAGAGAGAGAGAGAGAGAGAGAGATCCCAATACGGAAACCTTCTATCCTAGTCTGCTTTGAATCCTACGTGATTGAATTTACAAACTGTTAAATGCTAAGAGGTAGAAAGAAAGGGGTTTTACAGATGGTGTGAAAAAGGTTTCACAACTAAAGTACCTCGGCATCCAAAAAGCTCAAGAGAGAGCAAAACAAAGAGCGAATGACAGCAAATATGTATAGGGGAGTTTAACGAACTGCTGTTGAGCTTTCTCTGTAGGTATTCAAAGCTATTGATTTTATGGAACTATCAAGAAATGGGGAGTAATTCATGACACAGCCTCTAGATGGTGAAGGCAGTAGTGACTGTTGTGTTATTTCTCTTTCTGGATTCAATCCCTATTCTGGAGAAAAGTATGAAATTAAATAAATCAAAAGACACGTCATCTCCATAAACGAAAACATACATAAAAGCCATAAAAAACAATCATGAAAAAAGAAAGGCCTAACCCTTCCTTCCTGCACTCCTCCAAATTTCACCCAATGAAAAAAAAAAAAAAAAAAAACTAGAGAGAATTACTGGTTCTTGGAAGATTCCTAATTAAAGTGAGAGAGAGGGAAAGCAGAGGGCCAGATATAAATGGAGAGACTGGGAGACGTTTGATCACTCCCAGCAACGCCCGATGGAATGGACCCTTACAGAGACTTGAAGATTTTATCAGGAAATTCTCATATTGATCCCTTGCATTATGAATAGATAGTGTACGCGACCCGTTAAGAATGACGGCTAAATGAGTTTTTGACTGCGGACGTTTAAAATTCGGCAACACTTGCAACATACTTATTTCTTTCTAGAAACTTTTAATTTCCAGGCATAAAACTCTTCTACACATAATAATACTGCGTGCAGCTGATCAATCATTTTGAAAAATATTAACTAATTATGGGCTCCAACTTACCATGAGGTTACTCCTAGGCACCACTGTAATTTCCTTCTTATTTAATTTTTGCACCTTTGTCGGGAAACTGCTTCACTGTTGAGATCTGCTGAAAGCATCAAATAATTGGGAGGTTTTTTCTTTATCCTCAATGGCACTCCTCACCAAATAACACATGGCACTATGGAAGTGGTGCCATTCTGGGACCGTAAATGTCTCCCTCTTCAGCCATAGTAGGTTCTTCTTCCTGAAATTTCCTTATTTTTGTTGTTTTTCCTTTTCTATATTGCTTTCTTTTATTATGGCATCACAAATTCTTTTTTATCATGTTTTCCGTAACTTTTCTTGCTTCCTTGCAGAACTCCGCTGTAGCTGTCTGAACTTGCCGGATTCCAGAGTTAAATTCTACCACTGCACAGTATATGCCAAAAAGAAACGCAAAGGCCGAAGAAAGAGTAAGCGACAATGTATAATAGATCACTTCAAGAGCGAAACTATAACAACCGTTCTTCAAGGGAATCGAGAAGGTACTAATTTCCCTGGCTGTAATTGGTTATTGTATGGTGGACTTTGGCCAATTAGTAGTTCTACTACGAGAAATAAATTATCAGAAACCACCAGGTATTTAAGAAAGAATGACATTCAGCAATTGTAGAAAAAAAAATACAATCTTTATTATCGAGGTGCAAACATTCGAAAGCGTCACATCCACTCTTCAAAGGGTTACAATTGTCTACCTAAACACCTCTACAAGCTATTAGAAACTCTCAAATAGATTTCCCATACTATTGTTTAATGTTAAAAGATTGGAAGTATTGAGTTTTCAATAAAAGCTTTTTTATGTTTTTTTCGGGTTTGTACACCCTTAAGTAACCATAAGGTATATAAAACTATTCATTTTTTTGCCCTTAAGTATAAGAATGGTCGTTGTAATTTCATGAAATTTGAAATGCAACAATGTCTTTTCAGGTAGCAGTGTATCTGAAACGGAAGAGGATAGATATGCACGAGCCATAAAGCGATACTCAAAAGGACAGCCCAGGAAATGTTATGTGAAATGAAGAATTTTACTGGGTTTCTTTCACTTTTGGAGGTTTACTTTGGCTTTTAACATTTTGCATTTATAATTTGGATTGTAGCTTTATTATTATTATTATTAATAATAATAATAATAATAATAATAATAATAATAATAATAATAATAATAATAGGGTAATGTTACTGTCCCTTACCTCTGAGATTTATGAGAGGCCTTTAAACCTTTAAACCTTCTGTATGGGTGTATGTAACGACTGATATTATATTAGTGTTATTACACTCTAACTTCAATCATTATTCATTAGTTTTAGAATGAATGTGGCATTGACTGTATTGTTGCTTTTATCATTTTAATGATTTTAATGTTTATTAATTTTAATAATTACATTAAAAATTTCAATGGAACCACCCTTTTGGAAAAGTAATTGACGTTGAAATTTCTTTTTAACTAATTAACAGAAAAATAATTCAATCTTAGACATATAGCATCCCAAACGAAATGAAACCAACCTCACACAAACAGTAGTATATCTACACTATATAATTATCAGTCTAAATATTGGTAAAGTTTTAACACTTTAATGTCGAAGTACTTCCGCATCAATATTGATAATCACTATCGTATTACGAACAATTAAACGAAGATAAAACAGAACAGCTGTTACAGATGTAATTAAATCAATTTCATCTTAACTGATAATAGAATCTATTTTGTGTGACGTTCCTCCATTTGGAGCTTCTCCCTGTCCAATGTCTATGTTCTTTTTGATTAAAAAAAAGGTGTTCATGCTTTTTAGATTGTTTCCGCAAATTCTAAATGTATGTCATTTCTTGTGCCTTCTACAAAGGTACGTTTTGCATGTAGCGATTGTTGCGATCATCTCTCAGCTCTGTAAAACCGCACGATAGGAATAAATGTAGTTAGTGCTCACCGATGATCGCAACAATTGCTCCATGCAATACGTACCTCAACTGCTGATTCTCTTTTCTTTTGACCTAGCGATTATATGTGATTTCTACCAGATTCCATTTGAGCTTGATCAATTTACAATGAATTTTAAAATCCCTGAACAATGTGAATGATTTTTGTCTCGTTCCGTTAGTTTATGGTAATTAAATTTGGGATTGAGGGTCCTACCATCCATTTACAGTCATTACCGACTAATCTTCGGTAAAAGCGGGAAAATTTTAGGGCGAAATTGGTATTCCTTAACGGGGATCGCGACTTTTTTCAACGGTGTTAAAATAATGGTGAGAGTAAAATCTTCACAATAGAAAGCTGTTCCTCGCGTTGATATTATTGTTTCGCACCTAGATCTACATTTCTTTATAAATACTCATCTCTAAATACGATAATGAAAATTAAGCTCTGTGGTATGGGTGTAGGAATACTACCACCGAACGTCCTGTGTGTCTTAGAAAGCGGCTAAAAGGACAGCTGCTGTCTTGAGTCTTGTGCAGTCTTTCTTCTTAGCAAAAGAATAGGCATACCATATACATTTGACTAAAAAGAGCAAAACCGAAAGAGTAGAAAAATGTATTGTACCGTCTATTTGCTTAATCCAAGCAAGACATACAGAAGAAACAATTTTAAACTACGGTTTGAGGCGGCTACTTATAGCCACGTTCTATAAATCAACCTATCTCTAATACAAAATCCTACAAAGGGTCACTACATGAACAATTTCGTATTCACCAGGGGAACGACAAAAATATAGAGCTTAGCCAAACCCAAACACGACTTGACAAAGATTTAAAGAACAAATCCAAACAAATCTGCTTTCAAAATTCACTGATCGGGAATACGTAACCAAAGAAGATCTGAAGAAAATAAACGATCTATTGATTCTCAACCTGTGTGTGTGTCAGGGTGTTACTATATCACCATCACTGTGACAACACTGTCATATCACCTTTAAAAACTCTATATACTGACGAGTTGGGTTACTATGGATTAGATATACAAAATATTGAACTTTATAACCAATTAAACTATTCAGCGCCGAAACATTTTATCAAAGTTTTATTAAGTGTAAAGTACTTTAAATTTTGTTAGTTTAGCTATTCTGTGGTAGCTCCAATCTTTAATAACTTCCAAGCACTAATTTAAAAAAAAAAGTGAAGTTCTTGTAAAGTTGGAAGACAACTTACCAAGTTTGCATTGCATATTCTTATTCACATAATGAAATGTTGAGAACAGGAGTGATCCATGGAAGTATGTTAAGCCCGATCATATTTTATCCTTATGAGAACAGTCTGAAAAAATGTACTTAGAATACACCATGTCCAAGTTACTGGCGGATGATAAAATTTGAATTTCCTTTCATGATCTTCAGGACACAAATGAGACATGAAGTTCTTGGCAGTAATAGGGAAAAGCAACGAATAAAACTTGATGAAAAATAACTGAATATATGTTGGCAGGAAAGGGAAATGAGTTAAGACTACTTTGCAACATTCAAGTGAATATTCATATCAATCTGTTCC
The DNA here is from genome assembly GCF_036898095.1 of Palaemon carinicauda. Taxonomy (NCBI): domain Eukaryota; kingdom Metazoa; phylum Arthropoda; class Malacostraca; order Decapoda; family Palaemonidae; genus Palaemon; species Palaemon carinicauda. Next base: position 236,732 of record NW_027172280.1, on the reverse strand, counting down.
AGATGGTTGGTTAAGTTCCTGAAGGAATTGTTCCAAAATTATTATTTGCATATAATATCCGGAATAAGTAGTATATTGTACATTTAATCTGACTGGGTAATAACATACCATTCTCTCTCTCTCTCTCTCTCTCTCTCTCTCTCTCTCTCTCTCTCTCTCTCTCTCTCTCACATTTCAAATGAAAGTAATTAAACATTGGTCGCATAAAACCCTCATAAATAATGCGTGGGTCTCTTAACAATAATCGTGATTTTGCTTGTTATTCAGTCAGCAATTATATCATCTAAAATGTATCACAGTTCGTTTGGGTAACTGTTAGGAAATTCATGACATTGACATATCAGAAGGATCAATTTTATACCAACATCATAGGAACATGTTGATCGAAAAAAATCTAGTTTAGAAATACAAGATGTAGACCGGATTAGCACAAATTATAACAATTAAATGCTCTTATATTGTAATAGTCAAATAGACAAAAATGTGCCACCAATAAACTTACAAAATGTAAAAAAAAAAATTCTAGTTTTCAATGCAAAAAAAAATAAGTTATTCCCCTCCTGAAAAATATTTATGTTTTCGAAGAGCCTGTTTGCACAAGCCAGTCATCCACTCAGTGCATGAGAGAGCTCAAGCACTTTTATTCATAATGAAAGAGTAAACAACTGAACCTTTCAAGTCTAAGTCTGGAACCTAAAGGAGATACCTGGAAGGTCTATCACGAGAAAAGTCTCCTGGCATAAATAAGTGCTTCTTTCTCGACAAATTTATCAAGGACTGCTAGGAAACAAAACACGTTATGAAGGACTAATAGGTAACGAAATTCGTTATGAAGGACTGATATTTGACGAAATACGTTAAGAAAGGACTGCTAGGTGACAAAATTCGTTATAAAGGACTGATATTTGACGAAATAGTTAACAAAATACCTTATGGAGGATTGACATGTAACGAAATGCGTTATGAAGGACTGATAGTTAACAAAATATGTTATGAAAGCTTGATAGGTAACGAAATACTTTATGAAGGAATGATTGGTAACAAAATACCTTATGGAGGACTGATAAGTAACGAAATATATTATGACAACCTGGAAGGAAACAAAATACGTTATGAAGGCATGGAAGGACAAGAAATGAAATATGTATAAAGGCCAGAAAGGAATTAAAAATGTTATGTAAACCTGACAGGAAACAAAGTAGAAGATATTCTGACAACATATACGAAAAAGAAAAGGACATCGGCAGGACATATAATGAGAATGATAGATAATAGATGGACTAGAAGAATAACAGCTTTTGCAAACGATGCCAGGGAAGAAATAGATGACGATGGATTGACGAACCCAAAAAAATTTGCTGACATAGACTGGCATATAAAAACCATAAAGAGACGCGTATAGAAGGACATGTCTGAGGCCTTTTTCTTGCAGTTGCCTAGCAACGGCTGATGATATATATATATATATATATATATATATATATATATATATATATATATATATATGTAGATATATTTGAATATATATATATATATATATATATATATATATATATATATATATACACAATATATGTACAGTATATATATACAAATATATATACAGTATATATGATAAATATATATACATATATATATATACATACACACACATATATACATATATATATATATATATATATATATATATATACAGACACATATATGTATATATATATATATATATATATATATATATATATATATATATATATATATATATATATATTTAGATATATAAAATTTCCACCAACCAAAATACTTACTTGATCTAATATGAACCGGATATGTTTCGTACTATGAGAACCGAATGACTATTATGGACCAAGCGAATTTCATTTTGGCTTAATCCCAGTTATAATTTCCTTTAAAATTTCAATCCCGGAAACATCTCTATTGCGTGATATAATGAAGTTTTATGATGTTCTTACAATTAAGCATTGAATTCGAACAGGAATTATAAGATTAAACATTATCTTTCCAGGCAAGATTCGAACCAAAGCATATATGGTTAAAATAAGGCCTTAATCAACAATGGAACGTAACGTATGCCTTACATATCACGTACAATTAATTCTATATACAATATATCAACAACAACAATAACAAGATGATGATAATAATAATAATAATAATAATAATGGTGATGATGATGATGACGATGATAAATTATGTCCTCTACCAATCTTTCTACTGTACTTCCTTTACTTTCTTTACTTAAGACAATTATTGATTTCTAAAAGACTTACATAAAAGCAAAACTATTGTGAGTTGATGCTGATACTATTTTCGGTGCTCTAATATCTTTTGTAGTAGTTGAAGGAGAGTTATTAAAAAAGAAGAGAGAGAGAGAGAGAGAGAGAGAGAGAGAGAGAGAGAGAGAGAGAGAGAGAGAGAGAGAGAGAGAGAGAGAGAGTAATCGTCCTTTCAGTTGTTTATATTGAATATTAATCCCTTTTGGATTTTAAGATATGTAGAATTTGGGTGATCTATTCTGGCTACCTATCTTTGTTTTTGAACTGAGTAAGAATATATGGGCATTGACTCTATTTATAATTCTACAAAAGAATTATAATATTGTTACTCTTCATAACATTTTCTATTTTGATTCATCACTACTTCACTTGTAGTTTATCTATTTCTTTGTTTCCTTTTCTCACTGGGCTATTTTTCCGTGTTGGAGCTTAGCTAGTAATAATAATAATAATAATTGAGATATTCTAAATTAATTGTTCATTATTTCTCTTGAAGTTTATTTATAACCTTTCCTCACTTGGCTTTATTCCCTGTTAGAATCCTTGGGCTTTAAAAAAAAAAAAAAATAATAATAATAATAATAATAATAATAATAATAATAATAACAACAACAATAATAATAATAATAATAATAATAATAACAGCACAAGCAACTTCTATTGTGGTTTTTCTGATGCATGATCTTTTCATAAACCGCTACTCTTGCGCAATATAAACCTACGTAGAATAAGACGTACAAGGATAAACCTCAGATTTTAGCCACACCAGCCCAACATGATCCGGAAATAAAGTATAAGTGAAATGAAAAAAGGTAAATAACATAAAAAAGGTCGATATTTTTTTTTCTAAATCAGGTTATAATGAAATTTAGAAACCCAGATTAAAAGAAAATCACGTTAAAATAAAATGAAAATCAGGTTAAAATGAATAAAGAAATCATGTTAAAATTAAATAAAAAAAATAAGGTTAAAATTAAATTTGAAAAATCAGTATAAGACATTAAAAATCAGGTTAAAATGAAATGCACTTATTACGTTGCCTATTTTCTCTGGATGATTGGTGACTTGAGACCATTCCATCTTCTATGATTTTTTAAAAAGATTAAAAGACAAAATACTAAAACTCCTGTGAAATGGAAATTTGAAAATAAACTGATAAAGAGGTTTCTTGCATACAAAAATATGCGATCCGTCAAATATGACGATTAAATATTTAGATCGATATGTACATGCATAGATTCAACCCTTCCCATACCATTCCCTTGCCTAACTAAGAAACGGTAGTTTGGGCAATTTGGGGGAGATTGTCGTTTACGAGTGGTTGCGCTCAACGTGACAGAATATATATATATATATATATATATATATATATATATATATATATATATATATATATATATATATATCACAAATTTTAAGTAATTTGTATTTTTCCTAACAATACTTACCGAAGAAACACTTTATAGGAGATTACTGGTAACTCCTCTCCGACGACCAGATTTTTACGTAGTTTCCCCCTACTTCCATGTTCTATACTGTCCTGAATAACGGGAAATAACATGACCTGGGGGCATTGCCCGGGCAGGTCGTCCGTCTTTGAGAAGCTCTCCCCAGTAAGTTTTATGTAATGAACAAAACCACGAGGTCAGCGGGGCACTGCGGGGACGGTTGGGGGGGCCCTAAACCTAAAGTGTTTCTTCGGTAAGTGTTGTTAGGAAAAATACAAATTACTTAAAATTTGTGATTTGTTCCGACACAGAGACTTACCTTGAAACACTTTATAGGAGACTTACACCTTAGGAGGGGGGAGTGCCCTTTAGCCCTGACCCCGATGGACAGTAGGGAAAACTACGTAAAAGACTCATTAAGTGTGGTATAACACTTACCCTTCTGCAATATCTTCGTTGTGCTTGATATGGCGAATTTTCGTCTTGTGTAATGAGCGATATTTCTTGATGACGACTGACGGTACGAGAAAGATAGAAAAGGGGGGAAAAATAGAACTCGGCTCCTTGTGTCTAGATACTTTATGTTTCGCGATTGAGCCTGGGGCTTGAGCCGTCAAACCGAATGCAGGGCTGAGATGACCGGCCCGATAGAAAACCCGTCTAGAGACTTTCTCGTACAGTCCTTGAGATAATGTGCGGTGAAGGTCGACTGGTTGGACCAAGTTCCCGCTCGAAGAACCTGCGCTACTGACATGTTCTTTTCGAACGTTAGAGAGGTGCTAATGCCCCGAACATCGTGAGCTCTGGGTTTCCCCGGTGTAGGAAGACCTTGTTTTAAGTAGGCTTGCGTGATCACTTTCCTGAGCCAGAACGAAACCGTATTTTTGGATATGTTTTTCTTCATTTTTCCCCATGAGACGAAGAGATTCTTGATAGACGGGCGGAGGTTTGCCGTTCTCTTAAGGTATTTCCTAATAGTCCTGACCGGGCATAATTTTAGGTCCTCCGGGTTTCCTTTATTCGGGATTGCCGGAATCGAAAAACTCTCAAACCTCGGATCCCACACCGAGGGGTTCTGAGTCTTGGCGACGAAGGATGTGACAAACTTAAAGGTTACTTCCTTCCATCCCCTAGTGTGCTCCACCTCGAATGACAGTCCGTGTAGCTCGCCCACCCTCTTAGCCGAGGCTAATGCTAGCAAGAAGACCGCCTTGAGTGTGAGATTCTTGTCATCAATGTCCTTTAAGGGCTCGAATGGTGGTTTCCGTAACATATCTAGGACTCGCGCCAAGTCCCAACTCGGGATTCTAGGGGCGGAAGGGGGGCATGATTGTTCGAACGCTCTGATAAGCATGGAGATATGCCTGGAGGAGCCGAGATCTATGCCCTTGAGAAGAAAGACTTGACCCAGGGCCGCCCGAACTCCTTTGATCGCTGGAACTGACATGTCTAACTTGTCCCTGAGATAAACCATGAAGTCGGCTATCACGGGCACTGACGCTTCCAAGGGCTCTAACTTCTTGTCCCTGCACCACTTCACGAATACCGCCCACTTAGACTGGTAGACGGCTGTGGATGATTTCCTCAGGTATAGCGACATCCTCCTGGCTGTCCTGCCGGAGTACCCTTGCTTCTTCAGGAGCCGCTGGATAATCTCCAGGCGTGAAGACGAAGGGCTTGCGGGTTTTTGTGAAACCGCTGAAAGTGAGGTTGTTTTAATAGGTCTGACCTGCCGGGTAGAGGCCAAGGAGGTAGGACGGTGAGGTTCCTTAGGTCCGCGAACCATTCTCTCTCCGGCCACCAAGGCGCTACCAAAGTCATCCTTAGGTTGGTTGCTGCTCTTACTCTGTTGAGGACCTGCCTTATCAGGGAGAAGGGGGGAAAGGCGTACACGTCCAGTCCGTCCCACTTGTGCTGAAAGGCGTCTTCCATTGCCGCCTTCGGATCTGGGACGGGAGAACAAAATACGGGGAGTTGCGCGTTCAACCTTGTTGCAAACAGATCCATTACCGGAGATCCCCACATCTGTATAATGTAGCTTGCCACTTGTGGGTGTAGGGACCATTCTGTTGCTACCACTTGCCCCACTCTGCTGAGGCCGTCTGCTAGGACGTTGTTCTTCCCTGGAATGAACCTTGCCGTCAGGATGATGTCCTTCTGTTCCGCCCATTTTAGGATTTGAAGGGCTAGTTCGCACAACTCTTTTGATCTCAGTCCCCCCTCCTTTTTCACGTAAGCCACCACCGTTGCATTGTCTGACATTAGGGCCACCGAATGCCCTCTCATGTCCTCCTCGAAGTGGTTGCAGGCTTCTTGGACCGCTCTCATTTCCAGGATATTTATGTGTAGGGATTTCTCCCCCTCTGACCACGCCCCCTTTGCTGTCTTTTCCCGGAGATGGGCTCCCCACCCGTCCTTCGATGCGTCCGTGAAGAGAAGAACCTCCGGAGGTTGGGAGGACAGTGGCATCCCCCTTAGGGTGTTCGACCGATCCTGCCACCATTCCAAGGCCTTCCTGGACTCCTGAAGGAGAGGGACCACAATGTCCGGGGAACTTTTCTGGTTCCAATGTTCTTTCAGGTTCCATTGAACCACCCTTAAGTTCTGTCTCCCGTGAGGTACCAGCTTCTCTAGGGACACCAGGTGCCCTACCAACCTTTGCCAATCCTGCGCTCTTCTGGGGCGACCCAGAAGGAAGGGCCGGAGCACTCGATCCAGGTTGTCCAGCCTTTCCGTGGTTGGGAATGCCTTGACCTGTAACGAATCCAGGACCATTCCAAGGTACGTCCTCCTGTTGGATGGGGTTAGTTGTGATTTCTCCAAGTTGACCACGATGCCCAGGGTCTTGCACAATTGAAGAAGATCTTCGCCCTGTTGTTTCAAGACTTCCTTTGAGGATGAAAGGAGTAACCAGTCGTCCAGGTACCTGATGAGTCGAATGCCCCGTTCGTGGGCCCATATGGAGACCGTCGTAAAGACCCTCGTGAATACCTGGGGGGCTGTTGAAAGACCGAAGCATAGGGCCTTGAATTGTAACACCTGGGTACCCCACTTGACCCGGAGAAACTTCCTGCTCGACGGATGAATGGGCACTTGGAAGTAGGCGTCCTTGAGGTCTATAGAAATCATAAAGTCGCCCTCTCTCAAGGACGCCATGACCGTTCTTGGAGTGTCCATTTTGAAGGTCACCTTCCTGAGAAACCTGTTGAGGGCTGACAGGTCTATTACAGGTCTCCACCCTCCTGTCGCTTTTTCCACTAGGAACAGGCGGCTGTAGAACCCCGGACCCGGGAATGTCACTGTTTCTAAAGCTCCCTTCTGCAACAACGTCTTGACTTCTCCGTCCAACGCTGCCCTCTTCGCCAGGTCCTTGGGCACCAACCAGTCTGCCTGCGTTGCTGGAACTAGGGGGGGTGTCTCTTCCATGAAGGGGATCCTGTAGCCCTCCTTTAGTACTGTAACTGTCCACGGATCTGCTCCGTGGAGCTTCCATGCTTGCCAAGTGAGTCTGAGGCATCCCCCTACCTGAGGCTTTGGCAGGGGAGGGGGGCCTCCCATCTTATCTCCTACGGGAAGAACGACCTGTTCTCCCCCTCCTGGAGGAGTAGAAAGAAGACCTATACGTTGGGGGGTTAGAAGATGAACCTCTTCGGGGGGGAACCACAGAGGAAGACCACTGTCCTGACGAGGGTTCCCTCCTTCCTTGAGTTGGTGTGGTACGCGCGGCCATGGGTGCTTCTGTCACTGGCCTCCTGAAGATGGGGCGGCGTGCCGCCTGTGGCTTCAGGGTAGGTAGATCCCTCTTTTTGGCCAACTTCTCCACGACCTCTTCCGCCTTCTTCGTCGGAATAAGTTGCTCCCCCCAGACGGAGCAGGTCTTCAAGGCTTTAGCTTCCCTGTCAGGAATCTTAATGGGAAGGTTCTTGACTAGGGCGTCTCTTCTCCGGAGAATCCAATTTGCGGAGAGAGCCAAAGACTGAAAGGTCAGGAATTTAAGGGCGCGGCTACCTGACCCCAGCAACTCATTCAGAGCCTCCCGTTTTGCAGGTTCCATGGAGTCTGTAGGAATCTGGGTGCCTACTAGGGTGGTGGCCCACCAATCCAGCCAGGAGGCCACATTAACTAAGTCCTTGGACATCTCCTCCATCATTACCGACTCGGAAGAGGAGAAGAAGGTAGATGCTGCCGATGCCCTCCCGTCGGAGATGCCCTGGCACAGGATGTCTATGGTTTCCTCGGTCTTGCACGCACCGGTCGGCCTGTTTTCTAAAGAGTAGTATTTCGACTGCGACTTCAAACCCTGTAGGAGCTTTGCTGAGCTGTGAGCCCTGCAGGAGTCGCTATTGCGGGATATGACCTTATCAATGTGAGTCTTCCCAATCCCCACGTTACTGGCCTCAGGGAGAGAGAGAGAAGACTTTTTCTGGGCGGGGACCGCTATGAACTTGTTCAGGCCTGAAGTCCAGGGTTCTTCCTCTTGAGTGGCGGGTTCTATAAGGTTGTTATAACCCCTAATTAACGCAAGGACTCTCCTGTACGCTGAGTCCTCCGTCACCGCCGACTCGCCCTCCCCTCCTTCCGACCGACGGGGCGAATCGTGATCTCGGTCTCTGCCGTGATGGCGGGGTCCACGGTTCCCTCTATCTTCGACGTCCGCTGTACCTCTCCTCTTCGTGGCCTTTTTCGGTGAAACGGTGTCCTCCGTGAGATAGATCGACGGAGGTGTCCTTCCCCTTCTGGGGTCTCGATGGGGAGACCTGTCGAGGCTGCCCGGCCTAGACGACGGCCCCCTGCGCTGGTCGGGATAAACGTCTCCAGGACGGGTCTTAGGCCTGCAAGATGTAGCCCTTCGCTCATCTGGTGACTCCCTGACGCGGGATGTGGAAGTCCTTCTAGGGGAACTGTCTCCTGCCCGCTCATGTGTCGAACCAATAGGTTTGGAACAGACTTTAAAATTGTTCTCTGGGACAAACACCCACGTCCCTTTCGGAGAGACTGGTCTCCTGCTTTTGGGTGTAGGGGAACGGGGCCTCATCCTGTCCCGAGATCCTGTGGGAGACCGCGAAGGGGAGTTCCTCCGCACAGACCGACCTCGTTTCCGCGTCCCTACTGGGGGGGTTGTTCTCCTGCTTTTGGATGTAGGGGAACGGGGACTCATCCTGTCCCGAGATCCTGTGGGAGACCGCGAAGGGGAGTTCCTCCGCACAGACCGACCTCTTTTCCACGTCCCTACTGGGGGAGTTGTTCTCCTGCTTTTGGGAGGAGGGGAACTGGGACTCACCCTGTCCCGAGATCTTGTGGGAGACCGCAAAGGGGAGTTCCTCCGCACCGACCGATCTCGTTTCCTCCTCTGTCGTCTCCTCCGTTCACTGCTTGACGAATCCGAAGAGTCACGTCCTGACGAGAAAGACTGACCTCCGTATCGTGACCTAGCACGTGACTGCGTTTTCTTGGGGCTACGCCGTACCCCTGACGGAGAAGGAATGGGGA
>NW_027172280.1:220000-222500 GCF_036898095.1 Palaemon carinicauda | reverse complement strand
TGGAGGGGGAGGGGGCTCCCCCGTTCTCGCTGGCGCGGGGAACGGCTCCCCCGCTCTCGCTGGCGCGGGGAGGGGTTCCTCCGCTCTCGCTGGCGCGGGGACGGGCTCCCCCGCTCTCGCTGGCGCGGGGAAGGGCTCCCCCGCTCTCGCTGGAGCGGAGAGTCACTACCCCGCTCCTGCTAGTTACTACAGCTATAAATATGTACAGAGACAATGTAACGTTCGTTTGCTATGTGGAGAGTTTTGGTTTAAAATCATCCATTCATTGAGATACTGACGCTATAGAGTCATTAGGTCTTTTATCTAGCCAGACACACTATATTGGATCCCCCACTCTGGTTACGGCTCATTTTTCCTTTGCCATCACAGACACCGAATAATCTGACTTATTCTTTCTTCATTCTCCTGTGTCCTCATACACCTAACAACACTGAGTTTACCATACATTTCTTCTTTGCTCGAAGGCTTATCGGCTGCACCGTAATTGTTCAGTAGTTACTTTACACTTAGTAAGGTTAGAAGTCTCTCTTTAGTTACGGTATGCACCTCTTCTAGAAATAAAACACTTCAAAATCAAACCATTATTCTCGGGTCTTGGTTAGTGCCATAGCCTCTGTACCATGGTCGATCATTTTCTTGGGTTAGAGCTCTCTTGGTTGAGGGTACACTCCGGCACACTATTCTATATGCTTCCTTGTTTCCTTTCCTTACTGCGCTATTTTCGCTGTAAGGGTCCTTGGGTTTATAGCACCCTGGTTTTGCTACTAGGATTTTATTTTAGCAAATAATAATAATAATAATAATAAAATACTGTTGACGTATATTTCCAGAGACAATCGAAATATTACCTATAAATAAAATAGAACTCCAATTACAGCTACCTTCACACGAGACACCTTAAAATTTGGTTATTCATATCCTGGAACAAGAAAGACGACTATTCGCATCACAGCGAGACGTGAACTCCTGCGTGTGAGATATCTCGAAACTTGACACAAGTCAGCAAACCTAATGAGCAATGGATCAAACTCTCTCCTGAAAGGTTCAAGAAAATTTCCACTTGGACAAGAACAATCTCCTACAAATTACCCAAAATAACATGTTGTAGTTAGGAGAAGGGAGGGGTGGGGAGGGTTGAATATGTGCGCCCGTGTGCATATCTATTTAAATATTTAGAAGGGTTGTGTACAGTAGTATGTGTGTGTATATATGTATATATATATATATATATATATATATATATATATATATATACATATATATATATACATATATATATATATATATATATATATATATATATATATATATATATATATATATATATATATATAAAATAAAATGGTCAATGCTGCTATCATCTTTATTTAGTAACTTTCGACGTAACTTCTGCCATCCTCAGCCTATCTGCAATTATCATTTCGTAAAATTAATAAAATTAATAAAAATAATCCTAAATATATAGTTAGGAAGATATACTTCCAGGAACTGCCCAACTAGCTCTAAAATCAAAACAATCAAGGGACATAAAACCATATAAAAGGCTTATTCCACACTTAACTATATAACTATATAAATGACTCGATAACTAATATACCAAGTCACCCGCAGGAAACGATGACCACCCATCCACAGCAGCAACCCACAGACCAGACCTATCATTCTTTCTTGATTTATCAAAAACCAAATGAAAAACAAAAACAAAGAACAATAAACAAAACATTTGAAAGCTCCTTCCAACATCACTCACATAAAGTAAACAAGCAACAACATCGTTCACACCCTTTCTGAGAAGACGTCGATTCAACTCGCATGACACAAAAAAGAAACGACAAAACAATCTATCAACGACCAGAGAGGAAAAAAAACTCTTCTCTTCTCAACATTTCCGAATGCAAAAAAAGACAACAATCTTTTTCATGGTGGAAAAATCTACATTCCTAAGAAAACGTCCATCAACATGAACAAATGTTTTCATTGTCCTATTTTTATTTTGGTTATGATATCTGACCCTTTTGGTTGCTGCCCTTTTCAGTAGAATCGAATCATTACATTTTCCATGATTGCAAAATTTGGTCAAAACCCGGGTACATCTAAGTACCGTTAATAATGTATAGAAACGAGAGCAAAAAAGAGATTATGCGATTCTTGTCAATCGCTTGTGATTCAGGAAAGATCAACGTTTAGGCCTGTCATTCTTTCGACCAAAATTTCAAATCTCTTATTTGAAGCATTGACGAAAAAGGGGAGAGATTTTGAGGTGTGACAACAAGATTTAAAAGATATTATTGCTTTTAAATGAAAAGAAAACTCGGTCGCAAAACAGTCTATATAAAAATCTAAATGGGGATGCTTCTATCAAAATCCTTTTTTGATATCAATATTATCAACAAATTATGACATCGTAGGATTTAGGAAACTAAATACCAAATCCATTACGAAATGATGTTAAACAAAGCCTTCTTTATCAAACTGACAACAAAATTGAATGAGATCAATA
>NW_027172280.1:205000-217500 GCF_036898095.1 Palaemon carinicauda | reverse complement strand
TTCGTTACGGCGTTCACACAATAGTACTTAAGATGAAAACATCTTTAGACTTGACATGTTCCTTTAGGTCAGAAGGCATAAAAAACTGTAAAAAAAGAAAATCTAAAGGCATTCAAGGCAATTCAGAAAATTTTCATAATCAAAACGGTTAACCAAAATCCTTTATGTAAATACTTTATATAGCAAAGCTATCTAATGGTATTTAAAGGCTAGAGATACAAAAAGATGAGAGAGAGAGAGAGAGAGAGAGAGAGAGAGAGAGAGAGAGAGAGAGAGAGAGAGAGAGAGAGAGAGAGAGAGAGGATGAAAATTAATACATGATATCGTTTGCAACGGAATTAAATTTCTACCGAGTACAACTATACTTAGGTGGTTACCAAGTTCTAAACTTGGCGTCACGTCAGCTAACTCAGTTGGGATAATTCAAGAGAAATGCCATTAACTGAGTGAATATTAACGTCTGCCTGCATGATTAGTAGCTACCTTGCTTTTCATTGATATATATATATATATATATATATATATATATATATATATATATATATATATATTATATATATATATATGTATGTGTGTTGTGTATATATAAATGTATGGATATACATAAAATATAAGTACTCTACATATATACAAATATATACACACACACACACATATATATATATATATATATATATATATATATATATATATGCATACATACATACGCATGAGCATGTATATATGAACCTATTACCAAACCATTTAATGTGCTAAAACAAAATAACTTTCCCCAAAAAGAATAAATCATTTCAATTTAGGAAATTAAAATACTAACAAATACTCTTTTTCATCGAGGATATAAAAAAGTATAACCCTTTTTCTTTCGCCTTTGCAATTCTCCTTGATTATAAAACAGCCCCACTTGGAAAGACATTGACGAGAAAACCCTGTTTACTCGACAAGTCAACTTCAATCGCCTCCTCTGCACGAAATCGAAGTCCTGAATTGGGCATCGAGGATATCTTCGAAAAGCTGCAGTAAACAAAGTTTGTGAATAAACACACGGTAGCTCAAAGGAATCTTGGACCCAATTCAGAAACAGCCCGGGAGTTACAATTAGTTGCAACTGGATAACATTTGTTCTTTTATATTAATACTAGCCTTCGCAACCCGTCAAAAATGACGGCTAAAGCACCCCATTCTCACCAGGGCATTTATAAAACAAATGAACTACAGGGGAATCACAATTGGTGAAATATATAAAACGAATACTAAACTCTTACCGACTCGAAATGCAGTTTATGACGATGCCACACGTGCATACAAACGCTTACCTGAAAAAGAAACATTTGCTTTAATAACACTTACTTTAAAAGAAATGTTTGCTGTAATACACAGGTACAGTTGGCGTCATTAATTTCGGTATAATTCACGGGACGCTAAGGAGCTGTATAACAGAGTACATTGTAGAAGGTAAGGTTATCTTTAATAAAAGAGATACTGTTGGCAACGCTCCTTGTAAAACAATGTCGCTGAGCTTATAAACACAATACCCAAAAGCATTTCAATCAATCTTACGAAGTGCTGTATAGAAAAACATTGTTATTTGAATAACAGCACTTGGTAAAATTAATAAAAAATACTTTTGATCACGCATTTATTAGTTCAGCGACTTTGCTTTATGGTCAAAGCCATAGCATTCTGTTTCCTATTTGCTAAACACAGCGTTACCTATTAGCTACAATGTTCAGCTATCAGGTGTCCCCTTAGCTTCCGGTGAAGAGTACCGAAATTAAAGAAGCTAACTGTACAATGATGAGAGAGAGAGAGAGAGAGAGAGAGAGAGAGAGAGAGAGAGAGAGAGAGAGAGAATTATTAAACAGAAAAAACAGTATGAAATAATAAAATGCTTTAGACCCTAGCGCTTTCGTACATTTTAAAGCACACATCTTCAGGGTACAATTGTACACTGAAGAAGTGTGTATTATAATGCAACAAAGGCTATGTAATAATGCATTTTATAATTCCATACTGGCTTTTGCTAATAAATATACATATATCTATCTATCTATCTATCAATCTATATATATATATATATATATATATATATATATATATATATAAGTACAATTATATATAAATATATATATATATACATATATATATATATATATATATATATATATATATATATATATATATATATATATATATGAATATATACACACACCACACATCAACAAATATCATCAACTAAGAAGGCCCAGCCAAGTGACAAAACCATCATGAAGTGTCGTGACTATCAACTCCAAAATCGAAACTATTCAACAAAGTCAAGTGCCCTCGGTGTCTCTCAGATAGTCAGGAGGACACAGAGGCAGAAGCATCATATAATGCCAACAAAACTAATTTACATAATAGGACTTATGGATAAAAGATATGCATAATAATACAAATAATCGATAAAAACATGCAAATACTATAGTAATAGGTTAATGAGGTGCTGTTGTTTTTTTTTTTCAGTTTTTGATCAATGCTTTAAAATTCTTTACACTCACAAAAGTGTTTAACCAAAAACATTTCTATCAGGGTGATTAAAACTTAATAAACTTCGCAATAAATTAATAAGTGATCAATTACTCTCAACTAAATACAATGTATGAACGCCATCGGTGAACCAACATCTCAAAAATGAAAGGCAGAAAGATGCCAAACTTCTCAAAAATATGTCACAGATATCCAATAAATATCAATTCGTAATTTGCATTTAATATTAACCTCTAAAGTATGAGTTTTCCGTTTAAAGGAAAGTTGGTGAGAGGATATATAATATAACCAAAATTACCTACAAAATGTGTGGACGCCTGGAATTTTTTTTTTTTTTTTTCAGAAATATAAAATAGAATCCAGACTCTTGTACAGGTAAAGCTAGAGAGAAATTTGTGACATTTACCTCCAACATATTTAATAAGGAAAGGTTTCCCCATCTTAGGTCATGTACCCCTAGTGGTACATGTGTACTCTTTAGTGGGTACATTCAACCTGAGGGAATAATCAGTACTGCGCAATACATGATGTAATCTGCAATTGGTTTAATGATAAAATTATATAACAATATCAATTTCATTCTTTCTCTTTTTCATCCTCAATTTTAGTGCTAAACAGGATTCTATAAAAATGGCCAGGGGGAACAGAAGAACATAAAGGTTACGAACTCCTGTAGTAAGTCTATTCTCCAAGAAATTCCTAAGATATTTATTCTATCTACCTGTAACTGCCAACGATATCTTTTAATGTTAACAAAAGAAAAGTCAGAGATAGCGGTTCGGTAAAACGTTATCATTAGTAAGGCACCGCACGTGTTACATACACCGAAATGCTGTTACTTCCTTTTTAATCTCTCATTCTCTCTTGCACTGATGATATATATAAAAAAAAAACTTTTAAGCTGGCCATTGCATGTTCCACATTGCTGGAATTTTTGTGCCCTGTTGCCATCAATCGTTTTTAAATAAGCTCATTATCTTGATGAATAAAGTCACTTACATTCCCCTTTGGCTTTCTGTTAGTAACTAACAGCCATCTCGCGACAAGTGAATTTAGCTTCGGTCCTCAACCCCGCCTAGTAAATAGGTACTACAAGATAA
This sequence comes from Palaemon carinicauda, assembly GCF_036898095.1. Taxonomy (NCBI): domain Eukaryota; kingdom Metazoa; phylum Arthropoda; class Malacostraca; order Decapoda; family Palaemonidae; genus Palaemon; species Palaemon carinicauda. The sequence continues at coordinate 213,871 of NW_027172280.1, read as the reverse complement.
TAGAGAAATTAACAAATACTATTTCTAAAGCGGACTTGACAGAAAAACTCATCTCAGGTTTGATCTTAAGATGAAAGCAAAAACAAAGCAAATTCTCGCTTGTGAAATTCAACTAATTTTAAACCTTCCTTTACGAGAAATTATCGTTCAGATATTTTCAACAGAATCAAGCATAGAAAATATTAAACCCCACTCTATCACGAGAGAGAGAGAGAGAGAGAGAGAGAGAGAGAGAGAGAGAGAGAGAGAGAGAGAGAGAGCATTTCCTAGTAATGTTTATAATGGCCAATTCGTTTACGGAAGATCAAATTTAGTACGGCACAAAGCAATACTATCATGTCAGACTGATTCATTGCCTGTATAAAAGGTCAAACGGTGAAATTCCCCGAATGAAAATAAAGTCTGTTTTACGATCACTGTAATCAAATAGGAATTAGGTACAATTTTTCTCCATTGAGGTCCAACTAATGTTCGGAACATCTGCAAAAGTTATAAATATTCAGGTGTGAGAGGTATTGACCCAAGAATATACATTTATGCTGTAGTCTCCTTTCTGAAAGATTTATTTTAAATGGAATATTTTAAATAACACTAAAATAAGCTCCATTTCGAGGTCTGATTAACATACGAACATACATTCAAGCTGTAGTCTTTTTTGAGCGGTTTATTTTCAATTAAATATTTCAGAGATCACTTAAAACTAAGCCCCATAATCATGTCCAGAGAATATTTTCAAGTACAAAACTTTCATCTTAACCATTTTGAGTCAATGAAATCTGTCAATATTAAAACGTAAAATTTCCATCACGAAAAAGCCACTATTCCATTCTGCGCTCTCAAGTCGAGATATGACAATCAAGAAATATCTAAGAGAGTTTGTAGATTTGAGAACAAAGCCCTCAAAAGAATATTGGGAGTTAAATGGCAGTTATTATCGTTGTCATTAATAGCTAAGCTACAACCCTAGTTGGAAAAGCAAGATGCTATAAGGCCAAGGGCTCCAACAGGGAAAAATAGTCCAGTGAGGAAAGGAAATAAGGAAATAAATAAATGATATAAAAAGGAAAGGAAAATTTAAATAAAATATTCTAAAAACATTAACAGCATTAAAACAGATATTTCATATATAAACTATAAAAGGACTCATGTCAGCCTGTTCTACATGAAAACATTTTCTGCAACTTTCAACTTTTGAAATTCTACTGATTGAACTACCTGATAAGGAAGATCATTCCACAAAGGCGGAATGATTTACTTTATTCCTCTAACCCTTTAAGCACACAGGCATCAAGAATTCATAGATTATATTATTTTTCATATGAGAGAGAGAGAGAGAGAGAGAGAGAGAGAGAGAGAGAGAGAGAGAGACCGACCCTATATCTGGGGTTTTATCATATTTAAAGATTAATTAGGTTGCCTAGCGTCGCAACTACAAAGGTCATTGACACTAGGCGGCGTCATAACTGCCAGGGTCACTGACGCCTCAAGGTAGAATGAAACGCAGTAAAGAAAAGAGTATTTAATCATCATATCATATCCCTGAAGACGGAGAGGAATTTGGAACGTCCAAGTCAGAATAATTTTTTCAACTGAAAATTTCTGAGGTCATTATGTAAATTTATAAGAAATTAGACATCACTGAATTTTTATACCATTATTTTTGGAATTAGAATTATTTTCACAATAAAGAAACAAAAATATTTTTCTAAATGATTCCCAATTGTAATTTTAATGAATATTTAATGTAATAAAGTTGAAAATCTTCTTTTCTTTACATTTCTCTAATTCCGCCTTGAGTCTCCGGACGAGTTCTTCAAAATTTCTTTTGGAACTCCGGAAGAAATTCGCTCGGAAGTGATTGATTCAAGACTTCCTTCATTACTTTGAACGTATAATTTCGTAGAGTAGATTTTAATTTATAGAAGTAAATAGTGATAGATATAATCAATGTTAGTTTTATCTAAAAGTGAAACTTGGTTTGTTATTAAAACTACTAATAAATATAATATTAATGTCTACTGACTCAAAATTTTGTATAACATTCTCCTTATCATTTGCTTGAAATTTTTATTCTTTTAACTTCTAAAAAGTCTTCTCACTCTTCGGGATTTGAAAAATGATTAAATAATACTTTCGCTCTCTGTCTGTGCATCGTTTTCTTGCTTCTCCATCATCATCATTAACTTTTACTTCACAATTGTTAAGGTTATTCCTGTATGCTCTGTTCTAATTTCTTATTAGAAATGTACTACGATATTTAAGCTGTGTAATATATATATATATATATATATATATATGATCGTCGAAGCTATACTAGTCAAAGTCGCCCATACTAGATTGAATTTCTATAAGCGCTCAGACTTAAATCCCACAATATCGCCAATCTTCAGAGGCCAGCGTGGTGATGAAAAATGGCTGGGCGTTCAAGTAAAAACTTGATGTAGTTGCCCTCCATCTCTACGAAGGACGCCATCCTTCAAGAGTGTTTCCATGAAGCTACTTTTTGGGAGCTAATAGATAATGCAAAGACGGATGTGATCACTGAATTGAAAAAGCCTCCTTACCCCCCTCCCCCCACCGTTTCACCTCATTTCTCTAAAATGGAAATATATATCATGGGCTTCTTTTCGTCAGATAAAAATGAAAGGAAGAAAAGGCGAAATAAAGTTGTGGGTCACTAATGGAAACTGTATCGGTAAACCGATCAGAAAAGGAGTTTTACAATAAAGTCTGGCAAAACGAATGAAAAATATAAACATTTTCGAAAACAAAAAAACATAAAAGGTTTATAAACGTTTTCTAACATTTTTTTTCGCCAAGAAAAAGAAAAGGAGCACTTGGGATAAAAGCTTAAAAGGTCCAATCTCTGCTATTACAATTTTACGTGTGTATCATTGTAATCTAATAAGGGAAAATATACATTAATTTTGAGCGAACAATTGCTTAAAGAATTGCTTACTTGAATACATATAAAAGACATAACTTGAAGGGCTGCAATATGAAATGTAATCAACTGAACATAAATAATTGATAATGTCTTTTAATACAATGATTCCAACTTAAATTTGAAATCCTTTCTAGAAATATGAGTGGGGATACATTGAAGTGGTGAAAGGCTTTGTGTATCGCCATGATCAGCAAAGTTGTACTAGTCGGGGACACCCATACTATGTTGGTTTGCCCTGAGCGATCAGACGAAAATCTCCTACCATCACTAATGGAGACAACAGAGTTTATGCTTCAATTGAAAAGGAATACAATTTAACCATAAAAGAAACCCTTTCTGGTACAACTCAGGAACATAAATGGTGGTCTACCCTTATATCTGTACTCTTGGTGTATAAGCTATACAACAGTTCCTCCTTTACTTAAGCCAGATGGCTCAGTCACTCACTGTCCAAAGGAAAAGGCAACTCTTTTGGCTGATGTTTTTGACAGCAGAGAAATGAAAAACTATATTTAATGGAAAATATGCTGTAAAATAAATAACACAGCTGAATTTATTCAAAATAGAATTCTAAAAATAAATTAAGATACAAGTATACCTAAGAATTGAGTTTTTTTTTTTTTTATTCTCCCTCCCGCACCATCCCTCCCAAACTTTGACCGCTACCCAGCGTTCCTTCCTCAATCAATTATCCATCACTATTTTCCTCTCGCTCAATTTTCGTCTAAGCAACCATCATCAATTTCCAAAAGCTCTCTCTCTCTCTCTCTCTCTCTCTCTCTCTCTCTCTCTCTCTCTCTCTCTCAATGGAAAATGTCGTATTATCGACTTTAGATTAGATAGGATTGCATATATTAATATGGGCCACATAACTCTGTTTGAGGCTCGAGATGAGGATGGCCGGCTCATTCTTAACAAGATTCTTGGATGTACTATGCAAGTCTTATTTTCAGATTTATTTCAGAAGCAGGTCTTCTGAAGGCTATTCACTTTTTATGAGGACATCTTCACTTTTTTATTGAATTTTTTATTCATAACAAACGATATTGGCATCAATGACCTTCGATATCAGGAAGCAGGAGAACTCTAAATCAATCAATCAATCCATGCCATCCTACACCAAAAAATTTTCTTAACTCGTTATATTCCTCATATACTTGATAGAAAATACATGAAACCTTCCTTAAAATGCAATAATAATGTAGCAACCTTCCAATAATGTGGAGTCAATGCATTAATAATTCATACTTTCAAAAGACGAGAAAGTAATTTCAGCATAAAAACCATAATATATCATCGTGAATTGAAGCACCAAACTGTGACGGATCGCGTCTTCCGCTCCAATATCTCTCGTGTCTCGTATGAAATGAAATAAATCAAAGGCCCATCATCCACAAGAACCACAAAAATGCAAAAATTATTTTGAAAAAAAAAAAAAAAATGCTCAACTTGAGATTTATTGGTCGTTCAATCGACCAGACTGACAGGAAAAATGTGAAGGAGAATCTGGGGAACGAACAAGAAAACAGATCAGGTGTATTCTATAGACTTTGGTGTCTAACATCTATTCATCAATATTATCTAATGTGTGTGTGCATGTGTGTAAGAGAGAGAGAGAGAGAGAGAGAGAGAGAGAGAGAGAGAGAGATTTTGGGGTGATCATTTACATATCCAAACAAAATCTCTAAATTCAAGGCAAGCAATAAGATTTGCTAAGAAATCATACAATCTACTTGGAACAAAAATGAAAAGAAGTTTCTGTTTTCCGTTCCCTTGTAGCGTCTCTAATGAAACCCTGGTATATGTTCAAGCAGAAAATTATCGTAAAATACTCAATAGTTACAAAGGAAGTAAGAAAAATTAACACAATTTAATTAAGTGCTCTCTGGATGTAAACACTAAATGGTATAATTAGTATTTAGCGGACGCCAAACTAGATGAAATTCGCAATTACGACGAAAATAATCTTACTCTTAAGAATATAAAAAACTCGTTAATCTAAACTAATTGCTTCATTAGTTCTTATAATAATAACGAAAGGATCTTCATGAATTCAGCATGACGTTATAAATAGCTTCAAGGGAACTGTTTTAATCTTCGCCGATAGGAAATTAGAAATTAATGGATGACTCTTAATTGTTGATGGCTAACAAAGATAAAAATTAAACGATTTGAGTTGTTTATTTTTTACCATCAGATGAACATAATTAATATATAATGATATCCGACATTTCATGTATATATATCACGAGGATAAACATCGATGTTGTAAACGTTCATATGTAAACAGAGCTACCAATTATAATGGACTAATATTAACTAACCGGAAATAATAACGGAGTATGAGAGAGAGAGAGAGAAAGAGAGAGAGAGAGAGAGAGAGAGAGAGAGAGAGAGAGAGAGAGATACCAATACGGAAAACTATTCTAGTCTGTCTTAAAACCTAAGAGATAGAATTTATAAACTAATGTGCTAAGAGGTAGAAAGAGAAGGGTTTTACAGATGGTGTGAAAAGAAAGTACTGCAAAGAGAGTGCCTCGGTATCCAAAACCTCAAGAGTGACGAAAGAAATAGCGGCTGACAGCAAATGTGTATAGGGGAGTTTAACGAACTGCTGTTGAGCTTTCTTTGTAGGTATACAAAGCTATTGATTTTATGGAACTTTCAAGAAATAAGGGGTAGTTCATGACACACCCAAGATTTTTTTTCAAGATTTCCTTCGGGGAAAAGAAATTACGAAAGGAATAGTCAATGGAGATATTAGATTCGTCTCTTCAAAAAAGCTAAAGAAAAAAGAAGTGAGAAAAACGCAAGACTTCTGCTGGAGCAGAAAGAATCTTCGGTGAAGACCAAACGATTCTTCTCCGACCCAACGATGTCTTCAGAAGGCTTCACACCATCCCGTTCTCATCCGAGTCTTCATTCACACCTCATAAGAATTTTAACTTTTTTTATATAAATACAATTCTATCAATCTATCTATCTATCTATCTATTTATCTATCTATCTATATACTCTATTTATCTATCTATCTATCTATCTATCTTTCTTTCTTTCTATATATTTCCTTCGGGGAAAAGAAATTACTAAAGGAATATTCAATGGCGGAATAAGATTCGTGTTTTGGAAAAAAAATAGGAATAGAGACAAAGTTGTCTTCTTCAGGAGCAGAAAGTAAGTTTTGGTGAAGACCGAGTGAAGATTTTTCCCAAAGCGAACGAAGAAGTCTTCAAAATCTCGCTCTCATTCGAATTATAATCGGAATCAGTTTCAGGAGACGATCTCGAAGCCAACGAAGACGTCTCCAGTCCTCAAAACTCCTTCAATCTCGGAGTTGATATTTCTGCGAAGACCTGCTTCGATTTCTTCAAATTATACCTGATCAAAGCCAAGTGATCTGCATTCTGAGTTTTGCAACGATGTTCACAAACAACGCATTGAGAGCTATCAGCCAGTACGGGAAGAAATATCTACTTGGAGGTCTCTCTTCCGGACAGGTTTCAGGACCAGCAACCCCGGTTGATGGAACTGGAAGGACTACGCCTCATTTTGGGAGGTGGTCTTCTGATGAGGAAATTCTGGGCCGAGGAGGAAAATAGCGAGGCACTCGAGCCTGTCTTGGACCAGGAGGAACTCGACGGAGTTTCTGAGGAGACGGAAGCTGTCATCCTTTGCTTTCCGGCGAGGAGGATCAGCTGCTGCTGCCAGGAGGCACAGGGAGTGAGTGTTGTCTCTAATAGAGATGTACACGTTCAGGTAGAGACTGAACATCTTACCTCTAACAGAGATGTAGAAGTTCAGGTAAAGACTGAACAAGTCTCTAACAGAGATGTAGCAGTTCAGGTAAAGACTAAAACAAGTCTCTAACAGAGATGTAGAAGTTCAGGTAAAGACTGAACCAGTCTCTATCAGGGATGTAGAAGTTCAGGTAAAGGCTGAACAAGTCTCTAACAGAGATGTAGAAGTTCAGGTAAAGGCTGAACAGCTTATCTCTAACATATATGTAGAAGTTCAAGAAAAGACTGAACGAGTCTCTAACAGAGATGTTGAAGTTCAGGTAAAGACTGAACCAGTCTCTAACAGAGATATTGAAGTTCAGGTAAAGGCTGAACCAGTCTCTAACCGAGATGTTGAAGTTCAGGTAAAGGCTGAACAGCTTATCTCTAACAGAGATGTAGAAGTTCAGGTAAAGAGCATCTAATACTAGAAGAATGGTACCTCAAAATAGAGGTCAAAGAGCATCTAATGCTTGAAAGATGACATCTCAAAATAGAGGTCAAAAAGCATCTAATGCAAGAAGGATGGCACCTTAAAATAAGGGTTAAAGATGATCTAATGCTAGAATGATGGCACCTCAAAATAGAGGTCAAAGAGCATCTAATGCTAGAGGGATGACACCGCAAAATTGAGGTCGAAGAGCATCTAATGCTAGAAGGATGACACTTCGAAAATAGATGACCAAAGAGTATCTAATGCTAGAGGGATGACACCGCAAAATAGACGTCGAAGAGCATCTAATGGTAGAATGATGACACCTCAAAATAGAGGTAAAAAAGCATCTAATGCTAGAAGTATGACACCTCAAAATAGAGGTCAAAGAGCATCTAATGCTAAAATGATGACACCTCAAAATACAGGTCAAAGAGAATCTAATGCTAGAAGGACGACACCTCAAAATAGAGGTCAAAGAGCATTTAATGCTAGAAGGATAACACCTCAATATAGTTCAAAGACCATCTAATGCTAGAAAGATGACACCTTAAAATAGAGGTAAAAAAGCATCTAATGCTAGAAGGATAACACCTCAATATAGTTCAAAGACCATCTAATGCTAGAAGGATGACACCTTAAAATAGAGGTCAAAGAGCATCTAATGCTAGAAGGATAACACCTCAAAATAGAGGTCAAAGACCATCTAATGCTAGAAGGATAACACCTCAATATAGTTCAAAGACCATCTAATGCTAGAAGGATGACACTTCGAAAATAGAGGTCAAAGAGCATCTAATGCTAGAAGGATGACACCTCAAAATAAAGGTAAAAAAGCATCTAATGCTAGAAGTATGACACCTCAAAATAGAGGTCAAAGAGCATCTAATGCTAAAATGATGACACCTCAAAATAGAGGTCAAAGAGCATTTAATGCTAGAAGGATAACACCTCAATATAGTTCAAAGACCATCTAATGCTAGAAGGATGACACCTTAAAATAGAGGTCAAAGAGCATGCTAGAAGGATAACACCTCAATATAGTTCAAAGACCATCTAATGCTAGAAGGATGACACCTTAAAATAGAGGCCAAAGAGCATCTAATGCTAGAAGGATGGCACCTCTAAACCAGAGGTCAAAGAGCATCTAATGCTAGAAAAATGACACCTCAAAATAGAGGTCAAAGAGCATCTAATGCTAGAAGTATGGCACCTCAAAATAGAGCTCAAAGAGCGTTTAATGCTACAATTATGGCACCTCAAAATAGAGGCCAAAGAACATCTAAAGCATGAAGTATGGCACCTCAAAATAGAGCTCAAAGAGCATCTAATGCTAGAAGTAAGGCACCTCAAAATAAAAGTCAAAGAACCTTTGATGATAGAGGTAAGCCGCCTCAAAACAGAGGTCAAAGATAATCTAATGCTAGAAGGATGGCACCTCTAAACCAGAGGTCAAAGAGCATCTAATGCTAGAAAAATGACACCTCAAAATAGAGGTCAAAGAGCATCTAATGCTAGAAGTATGGCACCTCAAAATAGAGCTCAAAGAGCGTCTAATGCTACAATTATGGCACCTCAAAATAGAGGCCAAAGAACATCTAAAGCATGAAGTATGGCACCTCAAAATAGAGCTCAAAGAGCATCTAATGCTAGAAGTAAGGCACCTCAAAATAAAAGTCAAAGAACCTTTGATGATAGAGGTAAGCCGCCTCAAA
>NW_027172280.1:190000-200000 GCF_036898095.1 Palaemon carinicauda | reverse complement strand
TGGAAAGATACAACACCACTCAATGAGGTAATTTCCTTACCTACAAAATAGCAAATATAAGAAACAGACTTCTAGAGGATGTAGTAAAAAGTAACACGATAAACGAGTTCAAGAAAATGTTACACAACATTATAGAAAGCCTATAAATTGAGTTCAAGAAAAAGTTAAGACAACATTATAGAAACCCTATAAATTAAGTTCAAGAAAAAGTTAAGACAACATTATAGAAACCCTATAAATGCTTAAAACAAATCTCTCTCTCTCTCTCTCTCTCTCTCTCTCTCTCTCTCTCTCCTGATGTTAGATTCAACTGTCTCCTTAAATGATGGCAAAATAAGTAAATGCCAGGAAGAAATAATTCTTCAAAAGACAAAATCTAAAGTAAATGAAATTTCAAGGAAATATTCCATACAGTTTAAATTGTTATCGCTAACTTAATAAAAAAAAAATTCATGCTCATAAAGTATGTTGGTTTTCATCATTTTTACCTTCTGGAGTACTTAGAGAGAGAGAGAGAGAGAGAGAGAGAGAGAGAGAGAGAGAGAGAGAAGATACATGAACATAAACACAGCACACGAGCGAGCACTTATGTACGTACACATCCACACACACATACACACACAGAAGGAAAGCTGGATTATTAGCTCAAAACTTCCTGGTTTCGAGACCTGTCACACGACGTTCCTCCAAGGCCTTTCCATAATATGAGATGGTTCTTTAGATACTGAAACTTTCAATCCCTGGGAGACACTCAAGTATCCCTATATTTTCTAATAGATCAAACGTTCAAATAAAAAGTTACACAACGTAAGGCCATGGAACAAAAAGAGCGGCTAACGCTTATTGATACTAGCAATCTTAAAAGCAAATTGCACTTGAGTATGCAGGAGATGTAAAGGAAAAAAAATCCGTTACAAATGCACAGAGACAATCCAATCAACATTTTCATTCTCCGCTAAACTCCTTTCCATGGGACAAGAATGTTGAGGAATAGGGTTTCAATCAAAATTTAAGTCTATTTCTACTCTAGATATTGGATATGTACCATCTTGAAAATTATATAAGATACGCCAAGCCAGTATATATTTCATATAAATTAACAAAATATACATATAAGTATATACGTATGTATGTATGTATATATGCAACAACAATTGCAGCAGTTTCAAGTCCACTGCCTGACAAAACTCAGACATGTTCTTGTTCATATATACTCATGTTTGTATAAGCAATCGAACCGTATATGCAATTTCGACGAACTTTCGATCGATTTTTATAAAGTTATCTCATGTAATGGCTGAGCCACCATCAAGTTAAAACTAATAGCTTTAGGATGTATAAAAAAAATCGAAAAATCGGGTTGTTGTTGTATGAAAAGCGAAAAAAAAGATGATAAAATTTCTTCTTTTCAAACATAGCCATACCAGTGTACTTTTCATCTTTCATTATTTTTTAAAAATTTCTCGTTGCGCAAAATTAGAACTTTCGTTTGAAGTGAGCTCCGTATAAAGAGAAATATGCATATCCCATAAACTGGCTCATGATATCCCAATTAACACTTTTTGTACGGGAAGTTTATTCACCCATCGTTTCTATGTTTTTCGTAAAATCCAAAATATTTCAAGATAGTTGATAGTATTCGCTTGCATTTGGTAAGTCTTGAGGGAATGTCAACGATCGAAAATTCAAGACAAACCGCAATGCGACCTTCCTTTTTCTCGACCAGTTTTGTAGTTTGTTTCTCTTATTTTCTTTTCAATATTGATAGCATAAATTTACAAAATCCCACACAACAATTTACAAATATATGCTGTTATTAAAGGGATTTAATGAAATCATTCACTTGATAATGTTGTCGTTATATGAAATATTGAATCACGTACCTTATTTATATGACTTTACCACATACCTGATTTTTGGTACTCATGATATACTGCGTATCAGACGTATTTGAAAAAAAAATCTACCTATGGCTTAGAAATTTAAATCCATAAAATTCATATATCTATCTATGCAAACACACACACACACACACATATATATATATATATATATATATATTTATATATATTATATATATATACACACACACACACACATATATATATATATATATATACACTGAATGCTTTGTTGCTAATGAAACCATCTCATCTCGAGTTGCTTGTGTGTTCTTTACGATAAAGTCGAATCTATTTCCTATCTACTATAAATCATAACCACCATAATATAAAGATCCATTCCATTTCAGCCTCTGTTGCGGTATGAAAAATCATAAATAAAATTCTAATGCATTATTGCATTACGAATAGAATATAAACTATGCCTTTACTTCCTTCGTAAACCAAATGCATAAGAAAATAAGCACGACATCGTCACTTCATTTATTAAACTGAATGGATTAAAGTAGATATAACCTTCCAGTCTACGCCTTTTCCTCCAGTGGAAGACACAGAATCAGGTTATCATTGTTAATAAATTCAAAATAATTATATTCAAGTGTCTTCTGGTCATATTTACATAAGCTAACGTGCCTCCCCTTAAACCTCGATAAGCACTGTAAGGGAAAAGGGAATCTTATAAACACTCAGAATTAAAATATTGTCCATAAAGATGAAAAAAAACAGGAACACATAAAAGTATTTTTAGGTTAACCTAAGTCGAAAAATTGGAGGAATAAAATAAATGCAACAGCAATCAGTGACAATATACTCGCAGAGAACAATAACACGAGGTAATCAAGAAACAAAAACATCTCAATCATTTTCAAGAACTTTGCCTCTTATTGAAGGACTCTTTTATAGTAGCCACATGAGAAAGCGATTTCCGCTTTTGTAAACAGTGAACACGCATTTTACCTAAAATCCATAATCGAAAACTCTGAAATCATATTGTGTAAAAAGAGAGAGAGAGAGAGAGAGAGAGAGAGAGAGAGAGAGAGAGAGCGAGAAATTTGTGGACCAAGTTCCCCTTAGTTCATCTCTTTTTACGATAGTTCATCCATTCAGACAACTCGACAGAAACTAGGCTCGTCCTATTATCTGGATCGCATCCTTTTCCCTCCAAAGAAAACCTGACAGCTGCTTTCCTATGGGTGATATTTGTCACATTTCATTCAAATATCCTTAATCCAATTCTTTCCCATTAATAATAAATTGTAAAATTTTTACATGTAATTTAATTTTCAAAATTTCTATACTATGCCGTCCTTTAAGAGGCGAGTCAACTGTTATTTTCGAGGCTATGCCCCACTCGCATTCATTCATTCATTCTGATCAGGCCATTATATAACAAATAAAGGTACCGCACTGTTCCACAATTTCAATAACTTTTCAATTTCCATTCCTAATTCAATTGAAGTAGACACTTTCTGAGTGAGGATACCTAAACATGGTGAGAGTGATTTGTGTATCGCCATAATCAGCAAATGTGAATTACTCACGGCCACCCACGCTATGTTGGTTTTGCTGTGAGCTATCAAACAAAAGTCTCCCACAATCACCAATCCACAGTTATATCCTGGTGATGAAAATTAGCCAAACTCCAGACATGAATAAGGACAAGCCTGCAGCCTTCATCCTACACTGGAATAGAAGCTGTTGCATTTGTTGTTGTTGTTGTAAATAAAAAGAATCTGGTTTTAAAAACATTCACCTCCATAGAGTAGTTTATACACACACACACACACACACACATATATATATATATATATATATATATATAAAAGCAAAGTAAGGAGATTTCATGATATTCTTTGGCGTGGATTACTTTATCATGTCATCATCAACACACTTACAATAACTAAAGCCCTCAAAATTAACTGATATTTACTTTTAAAAATATCAGCAACAGATTCTCATAAGACAACGATCGGATAAACCTGACTCCATTTCGCAATGCCTGACTGAAATAATATGGTCGTATTTCTTCGACTTCCATTGCAATATTTTATCAAAGGCTTCACAATTTTCAATTTCCTGGAAACCTTGGAACGGACATCAGTAAATCACCAAACGAGAAATAAATAACGTTAGTATAATGCCCACTTCCATTTCGAGTGGAAACTCTAAATTTTAAGAACAAAATGGACAAGGGAAATCAGTTTCAGCTGAAAAAAATGGCTGACAGTGAGGGGTAGTTTGATTGTAGGATACACGTAAGCTATATCCAATTCTGTGTTTTGTCTTGAACGAGAAAATGCTTAGTTCTTGTGGCAACAGTGGAAGCAATAGTACAGGATGTTCAAAAAGTCTCTCCGCAGTAAGCATTCGAGGCTCATTACTCTCTTAGCGTTGTCATTACACGCTAAGGTCGGTTATCGTTCAAATACTGATTGTAGACAGACTTTTGAAAACCCAGTATATGACTGCACATGAAAATCTTTCGGAACCTACTGATGATAAGGCAGACTTGTGAAGATGAAAATTTTGGAATTACTAACAATAAGTGGTGTTTCGAATTGCAGTTGTAAAGACATATTGAAATAATTTAATTTTCAAGCCATGCATCTCTCTCTCTCTCTCTCTCTCTCTCTCTCTCTCTCTCTCTACGGTAACTTCTAGTCCCCATATTTACTTAAATGAAAAAAACAACTTTTCAGGTAACATCCACAGCAATATAAAACTCCACACGAGTCCTAATCAATTTATAATAGTTGCTGTCCATTCTATAATTATTACTATTATTATTTGCTAAGCTACAACCCTAGTTGGAAAAGCAGAATGCTATAAGCCCAGGGGCTCCAACATGGAAAATAGCTAAGTGAGGAAAGGAAAAGAAGAAAAATAAAATATTTTAAGAAGAGAAACATTAAAATAAATATCTCCTATATAAACTATAAAAACTTTAACAAAACAAGAGTAAGAGAATTAAGATACAATAATGTGCCGTCTGCACACTCAATCAAAAGAACTCTAACCAAAGGACAGTGGAAGATCATGGTACAGAGGCTATGGCACTACCAAAGATTAGAGAATAATGGTTTGATTTTGGAGTGTCCTTCTCCTAGAAGAGCTGCTTACCATAGCTAAAGTCCTCTCTTCTACCCTTACAAAGAGGAAAGTGGCCACTGAACAATTACAGCGCAGTAAGAAGAATTGTTTGGTAATCTCAGTGTTGTTAAGTATATGAGACAGAGGAGAATGTGTTATGAATAGGCCAGACTATTCGGTGTGTGTATGTGTGTGCGCGCTTGTGTGTGTGTGTGTGTGTGTGTGTATGTGTGAAGGCAAAAGGAAAATGAACCGTTACCAGAGAGAAGGATCCAATGTACTACTGTCTAGCCAGTCAAAAGCCCCCATAACTCTCTAGAGGTAGTATCTCAATGGGTGGCTGGTGCCCAGGCCAACCTACTACCTATAAGGCGAAAATACAGTTGGAAACGATTAATATTTGGCATCTATTTCTACGCCGTAGTTTAAATTTCATCTCGCTAGTTAAGAAAGAAAAAAAAAAAGCTTGACCTGTACTACAGAGGGAAATATTCCACATATAAATGGACCTGATTTGATAAGACAAATTCAACAGGAGACTGGACCTAATTTGACAAATGGGGAAAAAATACACAAATAACTGGAACACGATTTGACCAAAGAAAAATTTCACACAGAAAACTGGAACCAATTTGACAAATTAAAGGAATAAATATACAAAACTAGCTTTGACAAAGTAAAAAAAAAAAAAGAAAACTAGACCAGTTTTCAAAGAGAATAGAAAAAAGGAAGTTGTGCATTAAATTGCTTATAATTTGACCTAAAATTAGCTAAATAAATTATGAAGTCTAGATACTAACTTGGAAAATTACTCTTATTTTGACTAACTCGAACACCAGCGAATCTAAAAGAGGAATAATACATGTATTACATAAATAAAAGCAATGTATACTTATACACACTAGAGTAAACATCTCTTTTCTATGTGCCTACATTGTATAAATCCTTAGTAGGGCCTAATTTTCTTAGGCTACAGAAAGTCGAAGTACAGATTCAGTCGTAAGTCAATGAGTACCGTTATAGAAAAAAATTAAATTACTATTGCTCATTTCTAATTGCCTTCGCCAAAATCGAGTATTTTGTGAAGGGTGTGTATTTACAAAAAAAAAAAAAAAAAAAAAAAAAAAAAAAAAAAAAAAAAAAAAAAAAAAAAAAAAAACACCACCGCTTTTGACTAAACTTGGCAGTAAAGTTGGGTATGACCCAGGGATAATTCTGGAACATTTTGAATAAAGTACATCAGAGTACAAATACGCGGCAGTACTTTGAAAACAATTGCAATGTTAAGTAAATGGCAAATATTTTGTTAGTATTTTTTTTTTTAGTGAACAATATTTCACTATAATTACTTAACCATTTTCAAACGAAATTTAGTGCATATGTGGCGTACAGCCCAAGCCCAAATCCATTATAATTTGAAGAAAGTACATCAAGTACAAAGGACGCAGTAGAGTCATGAGCAAAATAAGACTGGCATGGCGAAGGCATGCTCTCTACTAAGTGCCCCTCTAGTTTTATCTGAAGTCGGCGATTCATTGGCTGCTTCGTTTAATTAAATGAAATATTGAGGTATCAAATATGGATTCTACATCATAGCTAAAAAAATCTAATTAGAATCCAAATTATTTCGTTTACTAACTTAGAAATTATAACATTTTAAAATCTGTTTTCATTCTCAAGCCTTGACACCGTTTCCGATTTCTTGATCTTCCTCTTAGCTGTTTAAATATTGCTAACGAATGGCAGAGGCCATATATATATATATATATAGATATATATATATATATATCTATATATATATTATATATATTATATATGTATGTATTTATATATATATATATATATATATATATATATATATATATATATATGTATATACTGTATATATATACATATAATATATATATATATATATATATATATATATATATATATAATGTATATATATACATATATATATATACATGTATATATATACATACATATATATATATATATATATATATATATATATATATATAATGCACAGTAATCTGTTTAAAATTTCAAGATTAATTTTACATATCGGAAAACTAACCAAATCATGTTTTCAATGAACCTTGGAATTATTATTCGGCCGATCATTTACGACCATATTTCACCATTACAGTATTTCATATCGCTTTATTGAAAATGTCTCGTGTGAAAGAGGAGGGGAATTACAGGAAATTAAATTGGAGCAGCCGCAATGAGCTATTATTTTTCAGATTTCTCCTCGTTGAAACAATACTGTTGCTACAGTTAAATCGCTTTGCGGAATTTTCTATTCATGAATCTAAAATTTGATAAGTATATCCCTATATTGACAATTGACTAAACCACGTCTAAAGACTATTTTATCAATAAATCTGAGTTGAATATTTCATCATAATTCAATAAAAGAGTTAAATGTTTTATCATAAATCAATAAATCGAGTTGAATGTTTTATAAAAAATCAATAAATCTAAGTTAAATGTTTTATTATAAATCAATAAATCTGAGTTAAATTTTTTATCATAAATAAAAAATTCTGAGTTAAATGTTTCATCATAAATCAATATATATGAGTTAAATGTTTTATCATAAATTACTCATTGCATGTAATTTTTTCGATATTTCTTACTACATATCAAACATTGTTAACTGAACATGTTGATATGGAAGGAACAAAAATGCTTTAAGTTTTTCTAACTAATCCTCCATGGATTGAAATAACGAAAGAAAATGACAATCAGGTTAAATGTAATCACTATTAACACCAGAGAAAATTTAGGATACCACTTCAGCAATAACCATTCGAGATTTCCCCAAGAAAAATAACTACTTTATCTGGACCACTTTACACATCATTCAAGATCGCGTTAATGGTAAACTTTGCTCCTGAAATCTGTTGCATTCACCAACGGTCAAACAAGTTAAAGCTGATCAAAAGCCAAAGAAACGATTCCTATGTTGGGGAAATTGAACATCCCTACACCTTCAATGAATATTCAAGAATGTCACGTAATCTAAATAATGAATTCAATTGACTGTTTAATTTGCAGACGTTCAAATTAGTATTTATCCTAAATCTAGACTTCCTTTTCCTATTTAAGTTTGTAGTGGCCAATTAGAAACGCCACTGCATGGTAATCTGTCGGACTGAGGTTCGAGTCCAGCGCAAGCTCGATAATTTCTTGCAGAGTCTGCAACCTCATCATCCTTGTGAGCTAAGCATAGGGAATTTGGAAGACCCTATAGGTCTACCTGTTGAGTCATAAGTAGCCACTGCCTGGCCCTACCTGATCCTAGCTTGAGTGGAGTGTGGGAACTTGGGTGCTGATCGTATGTATATATGATTCGTCTCTATGGCACTGTTCTACTAGAATGGGCATTGCCACTGCCCCTTGCCTCTGCCATTCATGACAGCCTTAAAAAAAAAAACACGAGATGGATTTACTTTTTCCTCACGTCCGTTACTCGCCTCACCCCTTCACTTTTAAGAAAGACAAAGCTTGTACAAACTCAACAAAAGTTTGACCCAAACTTTGTCCACCGAAAGAAAAAAAGTCAAGAAATGGACTAGTACTACACTGAATTCTGTTACTAATAACAAAATTAACCCGAAGTCAATTCTAAGCTAATGATTAATGCTTATGAATTCTTTATTAAGATTTAATGTTTTAGGGGGATAACATTCACATCAAATTGGTCCACAATACATTTACGATTTTATATTTCAATACAGCAGATTCATCAAACGTCAATATATGAAAATGGGAAAACTTGGTCCGTAGACTTGAGTAAATTATTATCAATATTCATTGGCAGAAGTTTGAAATCTCTGATTGCTCTTTCATCATCATTATTATTATTATTATTATTATTATTATTATTATTATTATTATTATTACTGAAGAACAGATATTCGAAAAAATCGACTCGCATCTTTTGACTCTTCTTGGGCTGCCCAAAGAATATGTGCCTAAATGGGAGATGCAAATTATAGTCGCATGAGTGAGCGGGGACATGGACGGAGACGAATTAATAGTTTGAAGTAAAGTGCACTGCAGATGGGACCTAAGATAGGTAGCGGAGAGCTTTTAGAACTGCCTACGGAAAATTTAGGAAGACGCACTGTTGCCAGGGTCTACCTCTAGTTACGTCATGCATGTGTATGATAAAAGAAAGAAAAGATGATTGTTTAATCTTTTGGTGATGCTGGTTCCAGAATATATTATAATTGGACAAAGACAAAGAGGGTATTTCAAATCGTCTCCCCTATATTATAATGAGCAAGTGTCTGGCTATAGGCGCCTGCCTGCCAACCCCCCCCCCCCCCTCTCTCTCTCTCTCTCTCTCTCTCTCTCTCTCTCTCTCTCTCTCTCTCTCTCTATATATATATATATATATATATATTATATATATATACTGTATACATAATTCAGGTTTTCTTGCAAAGAGAGAGAGAGAGAGAGAGAGAGAGAGAGAGAGAGAGAGAGAGAGAGAGAGAGAGAGAGAGAGAGAGAGAGAGAGAGAGAGAGAGCCTAATGCAAACTCTTTAACGGGCGTGGGAATGTTTATTACCAACTGATTCCCTCTGTCCATGTAGAAAGCATAAAAGCGAAACACCAAAAGGAAAAATAACCTTCATTAACATGTTTTGACCTAAAAAATATGAGCTACAAAAAATCCTCAATAACAAAAAGTAAAAAACACAAAACATCTTCAAGGAAATTGAAAAGGAACGACCGGGCAAATCACATCAAAGTCGTGGCTCGTTAATCGCGACAGAAAATGTATCAGATGATAGAGGAATCCATGACCCTGACCCCCCCCCCCCCACCCCAAAGACAACAATTCCGGTATCTGGGAGTAACCTAATTCAATTACAAAAGGGAGGAACTTGGAATTGCTAAGTTCTAAATTCCATCACCAGGAGTGACAATCTAATTTGATGAAACTTTCGAAGACATTTTGCCAAAAGCAATACAAAGTCCAGTGTTTCTGG
>NW_027172280.1:165000-187500 GCF_036898095.1 Palaemon carinicauda | reverse complement strand
AATAAAATATCGTTAAAAATTATTACAGTTGAGAAAGAACTCTTCCTGAATTTATGAGGCAGCGAAGAAAAAAATGTTGTTTAAATTTTAAATTCTTTAACCCTTGATTTCTATATTGGGACTTTGTTCTGTACAGGTTCATCATATGGCCCTGCAAAGAAAAAAAAAAAAAAAAAAACACCACCACCGCCACTTTTGCTGCATCCGATTCGTGCGCATAACCTAAAATTTAAAATTTAAATAATTGATTAATTCTTCTGTAACCATTCACAGAAAATTTTCAAGCCAAAATTTGACAAAATGAGGAAATATTACCAGTGATAAGAAAACCAATAAAAAATATTACGAACTTTTACGACAAAGTTGTTCTTATTAATCAAAAAAAGTTGGATTTCAAATCATTTCGTTGCAAGTGGACAACATTCTCAGTCCAAGGATGAAGGAAAAAATTGCTAGATATTGAAAAATCCAAGTCTTAATCTAATTATTAGGAAACCCAGCAAGAATTTAAAAAGCAATTTACTACACAAGTCAATCTATTAATACTTAGTTTTGGATAACAAATTAAATAATTTGACCTCAACGAAGTTATGTCAAGATTATAAATAAGAAGGATCAACATGCAAATGACATGATATCAACTTTATCTAATACACTTTATAACGAAGGACTTTACTCAAGGAATGACTTCTCCAGATTACCTCAGCTAATGAAGAAGGATAAAGCACCAACACAAACAGGTTATGCAACAAAATATTCTTTTCTTTTGAAATATATTTAAGGAAAATCTTTTCATCTTTCGGGCATCAGAAGATTCGAATTTAAATAATAGGTTATCTTTCAACTGAATAAGTATATATTCTGGATGAAGTTGTTCGGGTAATCTATCTCTTAAAAGGGGCAACACCTTAGATAGAATTAAATATATTTCCATATTTTCACGGAGTGCGTAAAAATGAAGATATCTTTACAGTGAATACATTTTTTCACAGGAGATGGCAGGCGCAAACATCAAATTAAAACATGTAGAACAATAATTCATAACACTGTCTTCATGCTTACAACTTACAAATAAATATTAAATAAATCAGTATGTACAAAATCTAACCTTGGCCCTTTGCGTCAATAGGTGTAGAAGAAGATGGAGATGATGATGATGATCATCATTACTCTGAAAGTACGAGCCATTAAAATGTAGCGAGGGTTAACTACCCATCCGGTTAGTTAGCAGGGGGTAGGGGGTAGTTACCCCCTTCACTCACACACCTGTGAGGACTTCAAGGGGGACACGGTCAGAGGGTAAAGTTGTATAAATAGCTAAAGCTTTGTATCGTTAGGAAAAATACAAATTATCTCCAAATTAGTCATATTTTCTGTAACTGGAATACAAACATACACTATTTATTAGGGGTGAGTCCCTCATTAGGAGGGTGGACGTTCCTGCAAATCTGGCTTTTTGGCTTTACCCAGGGACTCCTTTATTGATTATGTCAGTACCAAATATAAGAGGACCCTAACACCTAGCTAAACCTTGCTACACAAGATCTGCTGCCTACGCAAGCTGTGTGTTGAGATAAGCAGTGTGACTGTCAAGGTAACATTTTTTTAAGTCTTTGCAGGAAATAACTGTGGTAAGCACGACTTTCCAAATGCCCCCTCGCCAGGGTGTGGGGACACAACAGTATTGACACAAGACTAGGTACACAAGAGAGCATGGTTTACCTGCAGAGGTTGAAGTTGGCTTGTGCAGAGAACCCAGGCTGCTACTTTCTTCATGAGAGGGGAGGATGAATTAAAGAAAGAGTCAGTCACTCCTTTTCATTCAAGCAGACTAAAACAAGGTAACAGTGCCCTCAACTTTCTGCTACTTCTCCAATAAGGAGCTTGAGGTATTCAACCAGCTGTTGTGCAGCCACCACAGAATCGATAGAGATCGTATTGAGCTGCTGTGGGTCACGTCTTGCAGGTAATGGGCTGTAAAAGTTGTCTGGCGTTTTCACACCCTTGCTTGTAGAACCTGCATCACTGAGTAATCTCTTTTGAAGGTCAGGGACGTAGCTAAGCCCGACACCGTGAGCTCTGGGTCAACGTGTTGGAAGAAGATCTGGATTCAGAGAGTCATTGGTGACTCTGTGAATCTATGCAGAGATGGCTTTTTTTGGTGATCCTCCTCTTGTCTCTCCCAGTGCTGATGACAAGCAAAGGCACCCAGGGTGGGCTGTTGCTCGTTCTTGAGGCAAGTAATAATAATAATTATAACACCAATACTAATAATAATTTAGATCCTCAAACTCCTCTCTGGGCACAAAACAAATGATCTGGATTGTCAGTTACAGAGCGTCGACTCATTATCCGGAAGGGGTCAAATCTAGAATCCGTCACTCCTGGATTCTGAGTCTTGGCAACAAACTCAGGGACAAAGCTGAACGTTACCTCTCTCCTTCCCCTTGAATGTACGATGTTGTATGAGAGACCATTTAGTTCACTGACTTTTTTGGCCGAGGTCAAAGCGAGTAGGAACACTGTCTTCCAAGTCAAGTGGAGATCTGTTGCCTGGTGTAGTGGCTCGTAAGGAGGCCTCTTTGATGACCAGAGAACTACAACCATGTTCCAAGGGGAGGTCTCACTGAGGACAGGAAAGTTCGTAAGTATGTGTACGGAAAGATCTAGCAATGCGGAAATGTCCCTTCCTTTCAGTTTGAAGGCAGGGCTCAAGGCTGAGCAATCACCTTTCACTGCCGAAACTGAAAGGAGTTGTTCCTCCCGCAAATACTTGAGGAATTCTGCTATTGGCGGAATAGGGGCATCGAGTGGAGAGATACCCTTTCCATGACACCAACCACAGAAGACATTCTATTTTGCCTGGTAGACTTTTCTTGAGGATTTACGTGGATAACCAGACATCTCTCTTCGCATCTTGTGAAAATCCTTTCCGAGTGAGGAGGTACTGGGTAATCTCCAGGCTTGCAGTCATAGGAGGTGCTGGGTGAAGGGGTCGAAGCTAAGATCCGTCACCCCTGGATTCTGAGTCTTGGCAACAAACTCAGGGACAAAGCTGAACATTACCTCTCTCCCTCCCCTTGAATGTGCGATGTTGTATGAGAGACCATGAAGTTCACTGACTTTTTTGGCTGAGATCAAAGCGAGTACGAATACTGTCTTCCAAGCCAGGTGGAGATCTGTTGCCTGGTGTAGTGGCTTGTAAGGAGGCCTCTTTGATGATCGGAGAACTACAACCATGTTCCAAGGGGAGGTCTCACTGAGGACAGGAAAGTTCGTAAGTATGTGCGAGTAAGGAAACATCTAGCGATGAGGAAATGTCCCTTCCTTTCAGTTTGAAGGCAGGGCTCAAGGCTGAGCGATCGCCTTTCACTGCCGAAACTAAAAGGAGTCGTTCCTCCAGCAACTACTTGAGGAATTCTGCTATTGATGGAATAGGGGTATTGAGTGGAGAGATACCCTTTCCATGACACCCACAAAAGACATTCTATTTTGCCTGGTAGACTGTTGCTGAGGATTTACGAGGATATCCAGACATCTCTTTACACAACTTGTGAAAATCCTTTCTGAGTGAGGAGGTGCTGGGTAGTCTCCAGGCTTGCAGTCATAGGAGGTGCTGGGTAGTCTCTAGGCGTGCAGTCGTAGCGAAGCAACACCTCTGTGGTAGATGTCGACATGCTGTTGCCCAAGTATATCGTGTCATGGAGGGAGTTCTGTTGGAGTCTCCATCAGGTGTAAACGTCATTGTTGTCCCCACCGTTGTTGGAATGCATCTTGCCAGAGAGATTTGGGGTCTGGAACTAGGGAGCAGTGGATGTCTAATCGGGCTGATGGTGGTACCGAGCGGACTTCAGCCAATCTCAGTATTTCTACTGCTAGATGGGGTAGGGGCTATGGACAAGTACCTCCTTGCTTGTTCATGTGTGCCACTACTGTGGTGCTGTCACTCAGCACCACCACTTAGTGGACCGCCAGGACCTGATGGGACTGTTGAATGACCAGAAAGACAGCCTTCATCTCTTAAGAAATTTATGCGAAGGTAGTTTTCCGACTCTGGCCACAGGCCTGAGGTCGTGTGGTGCAGTACATTGGTCTCCCGCCCCCCTTCTTTTGATGTGTCTAAAAACAGCATCAAGTCTGGGGGGTAGGATGAAAAAATCTACACCCCTCCGTAGATTCTCATCTGCCACCCACTCCTTGAGGGCCGTCCATTCCTCTGGTCCCAGAGGGATCACAACGTCTGGGGAATCGAATGCCTGAAACCAATCAGACTCAAGCCGCCAGAGGAGAGATTGAATCCTCAGGCGTCCGTTGGGAAGTAAACAAGCCACGAATGATAGGTGTCACAGGAGACATAGCCACTTCTGGGCTGAGAGTTCTTGTCTTGAGAAAAGGTCTTGCAAACTTTCTCAGCTTCATTATCTTGTCTTTTGATGTGAAGGTTTTGAGGACATTGGTGTCTAAAATCATTCCTAGGTATACGAGTCTTCTCAGTGGGAAGCGGGGAAGACTTCTCGAGGTCTACCATGATCACCAGATCTTGTCAAAACCTCAGAAGTTTGTCTCGGTGCTGAAGGAGGATTGTCACAGAGTCCACTAGGATCAGCCAGTCATCCAGATAAGGAAGGAGACGGATGCCGATCATGTGAGCCCAGGATGATAATAGGGTGAACACTTGGGGGTGCTGTGGAAAGACCAAAGCACAGTGCCCTGAACTGGCATTTCCTGTTGTCTAGACTGAATCTCCGATACTTCCTTGAAGATGAATGGTTTAGGATATAGAAGTATGTGTCCTTTAGTTCGGGCGTGCACATGAAGACCTGTGGTCTTACTGCTTGTCCAGCCTTTTCTAACATGATGTGGACATTGGCCCAAAAGGAGCTCCTTTACGGATACATTCGCATAAGAGCTCTTTTGATGGTGGGGTCTTGACCCGTGGAGGGAGAGGAGTGAACAGGACGCAATACCTTGCGTAGGACTCTTCCCGGGGAGAGGGCTCAACCTTAACTGATGAAGAAGTGGGTAAGGCAACGCTTGACCTTACCTTGTACCCTGACGTCGTTCTGGCGAACGTTGACAAAGGTCAAAGGCTGGTTATAATGGCCACTGTGCAGTTGGAGAGTGCTCACGAGTAGTCACCTGTCGACAAGCTACAGATGGGGACTGACGATAGCCTGCCGATTATTTATTGGATAAGCGAGCGAACTGTCAGTGAACAGCGAATTGGTGATCTGTGAGCCCGAGATGGTGACTAACGAGCAGACCAGCCTGTATGGTCAGTCAGCGAGTAGTGATCTGCCGTTGATCGTTGGGATGACTCGACGATCAGTGAGTTGGTGGTCGAAAAACCGAAGGTGAATGGTGTCCCGCTAGATAAGTTCGCGAGCAGGTAACCACCGTAGAATGCCGAACAGCTATGTTCCGATGGGTCATTGAAGGATGAGCGACAAGGCAGTTGGAACTAGCAAGAGAGTCACGAGCCACATTTTGTTGACGAACATGTGGCTAGGATGATTGGTCTGGCAAGGGCCAGAAGGCTGGTGAACGACAAGACCAAGGAGAGTTTGCAGTCACAGGGGAAAGGTGATCAGCGAGATGCCTATTGGTGATCGGAGATCGGTGAACTGGAGACTGATGATTGGCGAAAGCAGGAGCAGACAACTGGCAATCAGTAGGGTGATCAGCGATTGGTGATTGTTGTGCTTGCAACCATTGAGCTAGCAAGGTAGGTTGGCCACTGTTGTGTTGGCAAGGTAGGCTACAACCGTTGACCTGGCAAAGTATGCTGGCAATCGGCGTGCTGATGACGCCACCAAATAGGCGAGCTGGCGGATGATCGGATAAGCTGAGGAACAGCAATATGGTTCGACAATCGACTAGCTGGTGCTTATTGAGCCACAGATTGGCGACCAACGCCCGCAGCTCTGAGAGGACGCTCAGAATACTGGCAATCGACATACAGACAGCCAGCAAGTTGATGATTAGCCATTGTGATCTAGCGATCAGCGGTCGACGAGCTAGCGATTGGTGATCGGCGAGCTAACGATCAACGAGACTGGAGCTAGGAGAAATAAGAGCTCCAGTACGTCGAACAGCTGGTCGGCAAACAGCTGAACAATGATCTGGAGACAGGATGTTCCCTTCGGAAGAGCAAACATCGTCAGGAGAGGCTCGCAAACGAGACCTCAACAAGTTCGTTGACTAGCAAGCAAGCTAGTGATCTGAGATTGGCAAACTCGCAATCGGCGAGCTAGCAATCGGCAGGAGATCAGCGAGCTGACAATCAGCAAAGTTGACGATCCTTATCAGCGCGCTGGTGATTGGCGAGACAGGAGAGAGACGAGCTGCTATAGGTGGGAACAGCTGGTCTGCGAGACAGCCGAATGATGATCTGTAGATCCGATGTGCAATTTGGAAGGGCAAACATCCTCAGGACAGGCTTGCGTACGAGACCTCGGCGGTGCATGTCATGAACCAGGGTTTGCTGACGAGCAGACGAGCAGTGAGCTGAGCTAGTGATCAGCGACCTGGAAATCGGTGATCAGCAGGAGATCGATAAACTGACAATCAGCAAAATGATGATTGCTATCGGTGCTCTGGGGATCAGCGGTCGGCGAGACTGGAGAAAGACTAGCTGCAATAGGTCAGAACACCTGGTCGGCGAACATCCCCAGGGGAGGCTCTTGAATGAGATCTTGATGGTGCGTCACGAACCGGAGTTCATTGACGAGCATGTGAAGGTCATCAGTAGAATCAGGACGAGAAAAATCATCCAAAGAGGAAAGCTGCAATGACGAGACTGGAGAGCTGAATAGGCGTCTTTTCGCCAAAAGTGAAGGAGCACCTCTAAGGCGGAGAACAGTGGAGTGAAGGACCACAGTGATGAATCCCGAAGGGGCATGAAGTTCAACAAGCTGATCAGCAGCAGCAGGCCTCAGAAGAAGACTCTCTATGAGTGGCCTCTCTCGCGAACGAGAGAAGAGAACACTCGCAGGGTCAACTTGCCTTGGACTTTGCTCCATCCCTGACAGAAGAGTAGACAAAGCAAAGGGGGGAGCGTGGTCTTAGACGAAGAAACAGCAACAGCAATTGGCGTCGATGTGACGTGATGAACATAAGGGGAAGTTCTCCCTCAAAAGGGAGGACAACCCAACACCTGGGGAAGATAACTCACCCTCTTGAGGGAAAGTAGTGCGACCCCTGGAAGCAGACCTCTAGGCAGCACTCTTTGCTTCCCATCAATAAGCCTTGTTCAAGTTGAAGAGCTTAATCGAGCACTACATGAGAAAAAGTAACTGGAGCTGGTTTCTCGAAGACGGTGTGCTGATCAAAAGCTGCCACAAGCAGAGTAGGACAGGAAAGTGATGGCCCAGTGACAGAACATTTCCATGTCCTGAATGGCAATGCTCTTCTACATCGACTATCTTAGTCAAACGAAGAAGAACGGCACCTAATATGCGGACAGGAAAGGTGTCCACCGAGAGAACAGACACAAAATAAGGAATGCGCACTCCCTTCCCCAGCCGATGTCAATGAGAGAAGGAGAGCGGCAGTGTAAAAGCTGTATCAAAACAAGAACTACGATTAATTAATTCAGCTAAAAACATTCACTGATCAGAAGAACCACTAGACCTTCCAGCAGGAAGGGGGTTCCCTGTGGAGATGAAGCTGAAAAGTTAATTACAAACCATAATTCCACTTAATTAATGAAGAAACCATTTGGAGGTGCAACCTAACCACCGAACGGGAAAGGTGCTGCCCCTGCAGAGTATACTGCTAGCCGCCCATGAAAGGTGAAGCTCTGAAAAGGTCGCACACCTTTCCCCCAGCAGATTCCAAATAGAGGGGAAGGCGACGACAATAGCTGAACGAAGGAATATCAAACCGATGACGATTCTCTTGCGTTGGAGGCTGAGTCCCACAGAAGTCTATCCACCAACAGGATGATGAATTTCCAAGGGGGGAAGGTTGGGAGGGAAGGTTCTCTGCCCTTGAGAGCCTACTGTACTGCGCTATAACACGCACAGCAACATACACTGTAAGGAACGCTACAACAGAGTATATATAAAATCATTAAGCATACTTCCAAACATATAGTGAGAAAAACATAAGTTGTAAAGACAAAAGATTAATGCCAGTCCAAAATAGGCGAGGAGGAAAAGTGGCAACAACCGGTCACTCTCTGAGCCAAAAGTAAAGTGAAGCACAGTCACGGGTGTGTGAATGAAGGGGGTAGCTAGCTACCAACCTACCCCACACTAACTAGCGGGATGGGTAGTTAACCCTCGCTAAATTTTAATGGCTCGTCCTTTCAGCTTCGCCGAAAATAATATCCCTAATAAATAGCATTGGTTTGAATTCCAGTTACGGAACAAACATCAAGTTTAGAGGTGTCACAAGAAATGTGCATATTACAAGTGCAAGAAATGGCACTTGTTCCTATTGTTTCTAACTATAAAGGCGCACATTTTTTTTTTATAGAAAAAACAAATTATGAGCTTTGGAAAATAGTCTCATTCATTAATTACTTTCTCTATCTCAACTGGGACTATCAGGTTATTTTGGATAACCTTGGATTCACACCTCTAACTAAGAAGATTAAACACTTAGCTTAAGGTAAGAATACAGCATGCTACGAGGTCACAGGAGTGGCAAAGCTTTCCAGGTAGATAGACATGGTATCCTAAGTTAGGTTAGGTAAGGGATCTGGTCTATATTAAAGATAATACAGTCTGGCTATACAATTAAACATTTATTCATAATCATCCCTTTCTTATATGTAACTTTTGTTACAAACAGTTTCCCCCTGAAAAGGAGAATATACAGTAGTCCATTTCTTTTAGCGATGCATATTTGCACCGACTCGCGGCGGTGCCCTTTTAGCTCGGAAAAGTTTCCTGACCGCTGATTGGTTGGCGCTGATTGGTTAGAATTATCTTGTCCAACCAATCAGCGATCCGAAAACTTTTCCGAGATAAAAGGGCAACGGCACCGCCGCGAGTCGGTGCAAATATGCATCGCTAAAAGAAATGGACTATAGAACCTGTCCGCCATGAACAATAATGTAAAAATGACCAATTAGATCTTTCAATCATGTCAATAATCAGTCTTTTTAGTCACCGACTTTTGGCTATCATCAAGAGACATTTTTCCTGGCTAATTACGCAAAACGTCTTTTCAACTAGATCTCCTTACATTCTAGTTGATGCATGGTGTCTGTGTCCTAGTTGCAAGCATACATACTAGATTTATTTATGAGTGTTTTAATTAATAACTTGGCTATTGATAAACTACAGCATAGTCATAATGATCTGCCTAATTATGTGAAGTGCCCAATTTGTAAGAAATTTTGTATGACGGAGAAAGACCAAGAATATGGCCTGTATTCTTACTCTACTGGTGGTTATTGTATAAGGAAACCTTCTTTTATAAGAAAACAATTTTGAGCTTCGGAAAACTGTGCTTATGCTAACCATTTTCTTTATCACAAGTTGGACCACCAGATCATAGTCAACAATCTTGGTATTTCATTAAAATCTTAGGCATACAGTATAGGTGATCTTTCAGCTTTGAGGTGATGGATGATAAGTTTAAGAGCATAGTTTCAAACAATTCCCTGGTATTGAGGTTGATATTGACAAGACACTTGTCATCAATTTCAATTAAAGAGGCCACATCCTGAAGCAAGAGTGATCCCTTCGTGGCACTGATCGAATCAGTCAAGTCCCTTCATTGTTCCCTTGGTTGACGCCGTCAATTCTCAACCTTGTGACCGTGATAAGCATCTGCCCATTATCTTGAACTAGGTTTTGTCAAGGTCACTTATGCACTCTGATCAGTGAGTCACTAATCGAGATCTGCATTTGTACTAGTAGAACCAACTGACAGTGAATCACTTTGTGACTTAGTGTCCTCAGAGAACCATGATATAAACACTCAGAAAATTTAACATTTGCTGAGATACTGTACGCCAAGGACTGGATTGAGAGGCCTACCATATATGTAAAGTATCTACATCACTAACTTGCTAGGTATAAATTCACCATAAATTACCAACCTGACCCCAATACTGTATTTTGCTACATCCACCTCTATGCCATTCCTCTAAACTGTATATATGTAATAGTTAGAATAGTAATATTACATGTTTAAAACAAATGACGTAATATGTCATGTTGGTTGGAAGAGCTGACCGTGAGATTTGCTATGGTCACTCAAATTGTAAGCAGGATGTAAGATGCTAAGTTGCCATTCTTTCTTAGTGTCAACACATTGTCTCTTCGTGTGAAAGTTTGTGACGTCACCGGATGCAGGTGTCTTCCGATTCCGTCACTTGGTTAAGAAAAAGCAAGCATACGATATTTGTGATATCGGTAATTTATTCAGTTCATATCTAAACTTCACCAGAATTGGTCATGTGGACCAACACAGCTTCCTCCAGTGATGGAGATGTTTAACTCAGTTGTTATTCACAATAAAACTTAAAAACTACTAAAATGTGTTCAGTAAACCATTCAAATACATCTGAAAACAACTCATACTCAAATGTGTGCTTAAGACAGTAGCACACCAATAAATGGTGGCAGCGATTAAACTCAAAGACAGCGGTTAAACTCTAAGGCAGCGATTAAACTCTAAGAATTAGAGAAATATCTTCAAGACTTCAAAATAAATAGCTGTAAAACCAGAGATATATCTTCAAGACTTCAACATAAAAGCTGTAAAACCAGAGAATGATCTTCAAGACTTCAAAATAAAAGCTGTAATACCTGATAAAGATCTTCAAGAACTCAAAACTATCTACAAGAATCTACAATTTTGACTAAGTCCAACGGAAATGCTAACACCAACATATGTTAGTATACAAATAGAATCTTCAATCAACATCCTAGGAAACCCAAGGACTGGCGTTCAACTATTGCAAGACATATCCAGGAAGAACTACAAACAACAAGAAACTAGAACGAGACATCGCTAACAAAACATCAAGAGAGAGAGAGAGAGAGAGACGACTCGACTTCATATATAAGCTAAGTACAGAGATTTTGTATTCATTTCAGTTTGTACAGTGAAGTGTAGTTATCACAAGTCGTTAGTCAATTATTACTGGGGTGAGTGAATTCCTAAACTTTGTTATAAGAAACTCCGAATTCTCATTTAGAATTTTTCTTTCTTTGTGCTAATTCCTTTTTCTTTCATAAACTCTTGGGGGGAAATGTATTGGGATTAGTAACATTGTTGGGGGAATTTTATTATACATATGCGTTTACGCAGTGGGCGTCTGTACTCATATAGATATTTTGATAGGATTGAAAGGGGTCAAAGAGATAGAAAAAAAAAGAATACAGCAGTCATGGCTCCTCCTGTCAGCCCTACCCCTGGACCTAGTGGTGTAGGCCAGGCTAATCCTCCTCCAATTGTGACGCTTGTAAATGCCAGGTCAGCAATCCTTCCTTTTCAAGGCCGTGTCAACGGGTTCTTGCCACAAAATGTGGAGTCATGGATTTCATCCGTTGATGCCCATTTAAATGCCAAACAAATCGTAGATCCTTTTGTACAATTACAAGAAGCTAAAAGTTTTATAGATTTTTCTAAGGGGGATGCGAGTGCGTATTTAAGAGGTGTTTCATTTCAGGAAGCAGTTACTTGGGATGATTTCAAAGTTAGGTTACGCGCGATCTATGGGGGTGAGGAAGCTTTGGATGTAGTGTTAACGTTACGAAATACACTTAATCAAGCCACTATGAATCGGCTTAATGTTGTTGAGAGAGCAGCTCTCATAGCTGATAGGCTTAACGAATATCAGGACATTTTAGGTAATTCCACTTGGGTTACTAACGATAATATCTCCGTGAAAGATTTTTTACGATTAATGTATTTAACTTGCATGACACTTATGTTGCCTGAAGCTTTAGTGCGGTGCTTTGATAAGAAGTTAATGCCTGCAAGTACGGAATTGGATGTCTATAAACAGATAAAGAAACACATGTCCAAGTGTCCAGATCTCGATCCCGTGTTAACTCAAGTTTTTGCTAAGAATGAAACAAAACCACAAACAGTGAACGTAATTAACAATCCAGTAGCGGGAGTGACGTGTTACAACTGCAAACGTCAAGGTCACATAAGCGCAGACTGTAGAACGAAATTTTGTTCAGTTCACAACACAGGATCACATTCTTATAGTCAATGTTACGCGCGTAAGAAACAACAATATCCTAGAAATACACAGTCAATTCCACAGTCAGTTCCATATGGAAATAAAAAGAAAAATCCTCATTTTAACAATAAGAAGAAACAACAAAATGTCAATGCAGTTCAGAGTCCGAAACAAACAAACACTTCTTCAAATATCGCTGAGCCTGGGCCGTCAAACCAGACCTCGCAAAGTCAGCCTAATTTTCAGAATGTGCAGAGCAAAGCAAATACCACATAGTTAACTCTAGAGGGGAAGAGAGTGATGTTGGGTCAAGGTCATTTATGTCAACATCAATAGTATTGAATAATCAATTTAATGTTTTATCAGATAATTGTGAGACAATAGATTTTCCTATGAAACACACGGCCGAATTAAGTAAAACAGTGCATGCTCCCGTAGATTTGCAACGTATTCATACAATAATAAGCCAAAATGAGTTACGGCCAACCTTATATGCTGTAAATTTAGAACACAAATCCTTTACGTTATTTTTTGACTCTGGTAGTCCACGTAATATTATGGATTTGAAGACGCATCATTTGTTGTTTTCGAACTTTCCGATTGAAAAATCAGGAATTAGACTTTCAGGTATAGGAAATAATGAATTAAACGTCATAGGCATAACTCATATTCAGTTCAGAGTCGGTAATCGCACGTTTGCCGATACATTTGTTGTTGTGAAAAACATTAATATGTATCCAGCTGTAATTATAGGATACCCATCTATGGGAAATCAAAACATTATCTTAGCTCCTGCAAAGCACGGCGTGTATATCAAAGGGAAATTCTATAAGTCTTCTAATACTTTAAAGTCAGTTTTGGATAAAAAGGAGACGACAAATGTAACCGTAACGTACGTTGAAGAACCAATAACTTGTCTCACTAATAAAGAAATAATATACGCGACCCAGCAGAATTCTCGTTCACCCGTAATATCATCTTGCACGCAATATATCGAACCAAACATACCTTCGAATTTAATAGTGCAAATAAAGAAAACACTACCGGGATCTGAAATATTAATCCTTTCCGATACTTTGAAAACTAACGGATTGTCTGTCACACAAGCTATTTATGCAGTAGGCTCACATCAGCAATGTAATATCGAAGTCTGTAATCATTTAAATAACACTTTAGTAATTCACAAAAATCAACATATCTTGGATGTAGAAGTTTATAAACATCGTATTCTTACCGTTGCTGAAATCAATCACTCTCAATCAGTTGCGGATGAATCCCTTTTACGATCTATTAAAAATAAAATCAGTAAGGACATTCAAGACGAAGAAATTCAGCAGAAAATTTTTGAACTTTTAAATAAATATACAGATGTCTTTTCCACTACGGATGGATCCTTAGGGAAAACAGATGTGATCGAGCATCAAATAAGGTTAAAAGACAAACAGAAAATTATATATGTACCCTCGTACAGACTCCCTATGAAATTCCAGAATGAAATAAATGATGAAGTAGGTAAAATGTTAGAGGAAGGAGTCATTAGAAAATCAAATAGCCCTTATAATTTTCCTTTAATAGTTGTACCGAAAAAAGATCGAACATGGCGTATCTGCGTCGACTTTCGTCGTCTAAACGAGGAAACGATCCCTGATCGATTCCCAGTGCCATGTACTGACGATATTTTGTCTTTGTTAGGTCAGAATAAATATTTTACCAGTTTGGACTTACTTAAAGGCTTTCACCAGATATCATTAGAAGAAGATAGTATCCCATACACAGCCTTCAGCACAGCCAGGGGACATTATGAATTTTTACGGATGCCTTTTGGTTTACGTTGTGCTCCTATAACATTTACAAGAATGATTAACATAGTGTTTGGAGACTTGTTAGGGGATATATTGCATGCCTATATGGATGATCTTGTAATCTTTTCCAACACCTTAGAGGAACATCTACGTAAGTTAGAACTAGTACTACAGAGATTAAGACAACATAACTTAAGGGTAAAGATTAGTAAGTGTGAATTTTTCAAAACAGAATTAATATATTTGGGTTTCATGGTGTCAAGCCAAGGTCTTAAAGTAGTCCATGATAAGGTGTCGGCTATACGTAATTTTCCCATACCTACTAATGTCAAGGGAATACAGCAATTTCTGGGTTGTAGTGGATATTACAGGCGTTTTATACGCAACTATTCAATAATAGCCGCTCCTTTAACTGATCTTACGAAGAAGGGCGTAGATTTCATATGGTCTGAGCAACATCAACAGGCGTTTAATACTTTGAAAGATGAACTGTGTAGTTCTCCTATCTTAAAATTTCCTGACTTCGGTAAGGAATTCTTCATTGCAACAGACGCCTCAGACTTAGGAGTAGGAGGGGTATTGCTTCAGCAATATGATAAACAGTTTTTCCCGATAGCTTTCTATTCTCGAAAATTGAGAACTTCCGAAAGTAAGTATGCAGTAATAGACAAGGAAGGACTAGCTATTGTTAATTCGCTAGTGCATTTTAAGTTCATAATTTACGGTTATCCCGTTAAGGTTCTTACTGACCATAAACCACTAACAGAGTTCTTTAAAGGCTTCAATCACAGCCCTAAACGAACTCGGTGGCATTTAATCATTCAAGATTTTGGCGCAAGAATCGGGTATTTACCTGGGAAAGCAAATATCATTGCGGATGCATTATCACGCAACCCCGTGTCATCTTGTACGGAGTCTTTAGCTGAATTAATAGATATATCAACATCCATGCCTATTGTAAAAACAATATCTGAACAAGAAGATTTAGGCTGGAGTGCTGAATTGTTACAGACTGAGCAAAGAAAAGATCAGAAAATAGAAACAATTATAAATGCTTTGAAAGGCAATCATAAAGAAAAAGAATATATAAAGTATAAGCAGCAGAATTATGTAATCAAAGATAATATTCTGTGTAGGACTGTGACAAGGAAAACCCGCAATACACCACATGTAACTAACGACCAGGTAGTAGTACCAAACTCACTTGTTTCCACTGTCCTGAATTGGTTGCATTCAAATCCATTACATGGACACCCTGGGTTCTCATTAATGTCACAGAAAGCCAAATCATTGTTTTATTGGCATACAATGCTTACAGATATAAAAAGACACATAGCTAATTGTCGCACATATCAGGAAAACAAAGGGCATACGAAAACACCTGTTAGCTTAGGAGCTTATCCTGTTCCCAATCAACCCTTTGAAAGAATACATTTAGATTTGTTAACAGGATTTTACGAGTCAGACAGAGGAAATAAGCACCTCTTAGTAATTATAGATGCTTTAACTCGATATACAGAACTAATAGCGCTTAAAACTAAAACTGCGATTGAATGCGCTAGGAAGTTTTACGAGTGTTACATTTGTAAACATGGAATTCCACACATGATAATCTCAGACTCGGGTGGTGAATTTAATAATCACTTTCTTACCTCATTGTGTGAATTCCTCAACATAAAGAAGGTTAATACCATGATATATCACCCAGAGTCGAATGGGCTAGTGGAAAGAGCAAATAGGAAGATATTAAATATATTAAGGGTAACACTAGGGGGATCAGACCCCAACTGGGATATTGCAATACCGGCGGCACTGAGTACTCTGAATCATTCATATCATATATCAATTAAAATGTCCCCTCATGAAGCATTGTATGGTACCCCAGTTAGAACACCTTTCCATGTATTAACGCCTACAACTAATCTATCAAATCCTTTAAAAGAATGTATAAATGCAAGTATAAGTCGATATGATATCCTTCGAAAGAATTTAGAAGAATCACAAATCATAATGAAAAGGAATCATGATAAAATAGCGAAACCAACTAAAACATATACCGTGGGTGATAACATCTATATTCAAATCAATGTCAGAAAAGGGCTCAACTATAAACTAACACCTAAGTTTGAAGGCCCATTTAACATTTTGGAAACATTAACGGCCAATAGGTTTAGAATTCAAAACGTAGCCCAACCCACGGATGAGAGAATAGTACCATTGTCTCACATAAGAAATTAAAAAGAAGTGAGGAAAAATTTTAATTTTTGTGACTAAAAGTTTTCTTTTTAATACAGGAGTAATTACATATATTTTTTCTCGTTACAGGTTTCCAAGATGAATTTTTTGTTGTTGGGAGTGATATTGTTCGCTCAGACATTTTTTTCGTATGGGATGAGTTCTAAGACTAAGAATATATATTTTAAATATGGAAATATAGTTGAAAGACAAGAAGACATTTTTATTACATCAACCAACGTAATTGTCGAAGTGCATATGCAAGCAATTTTTCTTCAAGAGAATGATGTCACTAGCTTAAGAACCGCCATTTCAAGGTTTTCTGCATCATTGGATGAGTTGCATAGGAGACATTTTCATTTGACTACTAAGAGTTTGCTTGGATCAACATTAAAAGTTGCAGAGATGCTATCTGATGACTTGAAAAATAAGACTGGAGAGACAGGATCTTTGGCTTATGACCTTTTGATGTGGACTGTAGGACACGAACAAAAAGAAAGACGGAATCCGTTCATTTATGCTGCATTAAGCATCTTTGGGTCTGTTGCAAGTTTAGGTTTAGGACTTTCCAATCGTCTTAAAATTAGTAATCAAAATAAGAAAATTGAGTTCTTGACTCATAAAGATGAATTGATTATGTCAGAACTAAGGGATCAGTTAGCTTCAATCAATAAAATTATGGATTTGTTAAATGCACATTCAGATAATATCGTTCAAATTATGGAAGTACAGGATTTGTTAGCAACATTAACGTATTATGATTCAAAGATAGATCACATACATAACAGAATTGCACATTTCATTGAGAAATCCAAGGATTATGTAGAAGCTATCACGTTAGCAACTAAAGGTGTATTGTCGCCCCATTTGTTGCCTATACGTTACTTAAAATTAGTTCTGGAGAACACTAGGGATAAACTAGGCTATGTTCCTTTGTTAGACGAACATAGGTTAGAATTTTATTACAGCCTAATTACAGTAAACGTAGATAATAACAAGATTAGGATTACGATTCCCTTTGATTCTTCTGATGCCTGGCAATCTTACAGGATATCACCATTTCCGACTTTCATGACGAATCACTCAAATCCAGTAATATCCAGTTTGACAGGACACGTATTGATTTCCCCAGACAAGGAAACATATACGGTCATTAAAGACTTAAATCAATTAACTCACTGTTCAGACGCAATGGATAGAAAAATATGTACAGCTGACTCATTTGAATTCCGTAAAAACTTGATGGATTCATGCGAGTTAGGTATAGTGCTAGACGGTGCTCTCTCCCATACAAGTGAAAATTGTCTGGATAAGCTTTATCCCTTTGACAATAAAGAATTCAATTGCAGACTAAATAATGGCTCGTGGATACGATACGACAAGGACGGCTTCAATGTATCATGCCCTGACGGATCCACATCCTTCAACAACATCTTCGTCGCAGCAGATGGCTGTATCGGGACTTCCCCGAATTCCATGGTGACTGGCCTACGGACAATCATCAGAGAACGAGCTTACTTCGCGAACTTCACGTGGACCTCTACAACGCCCGCACTTCCTCTCCCCTATAAAGGAAGTGTGGCGAAACGCTTAATGAAACTTACCGAAAAGGACCACCTGTCACCGACTTACAAAGAGATTCTTCACCCTATATTACTAGCTGGGTTTTGTGTAACGGTGTTAATTTTTATCGCCGTGAACATCCTTGTTTGGCGTAGGTTACGGCACAGCAAGCAGCTACAAAGGAACGAGTTGAATAGCCCTGACAATACCCCCTACCTGATCCAGTTCAAAGCTGTATGAGTGGCCACCTCATTCGCTAAGGGAGTAATTTGTCAGGAAAATGTTTGTATGAAAAGCTGATTAGTACGCTAGTAATATGTAATTAAAGAAATTCTCTACATTTGCATTGTTAAAAATACATTTAAAATAACATTTAAAAAAAATAAATAAAATAAAAAAGGATATAAATCATTTTTTTCTCTCGGCATCTAATAAAAATATATAAGCCGGAATGTTAAAAAAGAAAAGAGAAAAAAAAAAAGAAAAAAATATAAGATATATAACAGAATCTATGGGCATCTAATAAAATGTATCAGCCCTATATATATAAATATATATATATATATATATATGTACGAAACCGTGGTACGTGTACGTACCAGGAATTCGTATTTGTGCACTAAAAATTGAGTATCTTGTTTCTGACAAAGGTAACAATTATTCTTTATCAAGTTACCGAATCATTTGTAAGTCAGAATTTGTTTTGTTTTTTGGTACCATGTAATCATTTGCTAGCAATGTACCATATATATGATCTTGGTTTTATCATGCATTTTTCTTTTTGCTTTGGTAATATCTTTTTTGTATGCATTATTGTTATTAATTTTGATGTGCCTATTTGGACATTCGTCCTCAGTTGGATATAGCTAGTTTTGAACAAAGAATGATACGTATGTCCAGTCACACCTAATAACCATGTTTCGGCTTGTTGTTAAATTTTTGTAAAAAAAATTGAGATAGCTGGCCGAGCTTATGTAATAGTTAGAATAGTAATATTACATGTTTAAAACAAATGACGTAATATGTCATGTTGGTTGGAAGAGCTGACCGTGAGATTTGCTATGGTCACTCAAATTGTAAGCAGGATGTAAGATGCTAAGTTGCCATTCTTTCTTAGTGTCAACACATTGTCTCTTCGTGTGAAAGTTTGTGACGTCACCGGATGCAGGTGTCTTCCGATTCCGTCACTTGGTTAAGAAAAAGCAAGCATACGATATTTGTGATATCGGTAATTTATTCAGTTCATATCTAAACTTCACCAGAATTGGTCATGTGGACCAACACAGCTTCCTCCAGTGATGGAGATGTTTAACTCAGTTGTTATTCACAATAAAACTTAAAAACTACTAAAATGTGTTCAGTAAACCATTCAAATACATCTGAAAACAACTCATACTCAAATGTGTGCTTAAGACAGTAGCACACCAATATATATATGAGCCAGCAAGCACTTGTACACTGTAAAAAGCTACTTTTGATGCCTGGGAGTCCAAAGCCAGCACCTCCAAAATGGTTCAGAAAAATGAATCAAGGTAAGAAAACAGCATCATATGAGAAGCAGAACTAACGTCCTATAGGTAAGGACACAGCTTTCTAAGCTAGGATACGGGGTAACCTAAAGTTATGTTGTATTAGTTTCTCTCCCTCATGCAATATTTATAAGGAATAAAATAGGTCTGGAAAGCCTTAACATCCCTTCTGAAATGATGGTGGGAGACTGGCATAAAAGAACATGGTAAATTTATGGAAAACATGGGACTACTTTTATAAGAAAAAAAAAAAAATATTACTACAGTAAATGATGTGCTTTCAACTAATTTGACCTTTATTTCCATTGCAAATAAGCCGTTTTACCGTTATGGACCCCGTCCTTCCTAAAGGACACAGGTGGGTACCATGAATTTTGGGTATGCAAAAACAGGGCAAAACATGATTATTTAACACTTTTGAGATTTGTAAAAGAGTACAACACCTAACAAACCCGCTTAACCTAACCTAGTAGTTCCCAGGTCGCAACCGCTTGGGTCCAAAAATGTGATTATTTAACACTCTTGAGATTTGTAAAAGGGTAGAGAACCTAACAAACCCACTTAACCTTCCCTAGTAGTTACAGGGTCATAGTCCCTAGCCGAGGGAGCAAGGCCCCACAAATAAATCCTTACATTATGATAAAGTAAACCACATATAATTCCTTGCCTTATCATTGACACCTACGTCTTTTTTTCTGTCTTGGCAATCTTTACAGAAGCTTTGTATAAGTAAAGTTTGTCCCGTGTATTTCTATAATAATACCAACTTCTGAAATAGATTGTACTTCGCTCTTGTCCTTTCGTCATTGTAGGCGTTCCTGTTGTAGTCGATCCTAAAAATAGCTCCACAGCACTCGAGAAACTTTCTCTTAAGAATTAAATAATGTCTTTGAGCATATTCAACCAATAATTTAATACCACCAATAGAAAAATAATGATAAAATTCTTCATAACCAACATTGCACTCCACAATATCCATAAGAATTGGGTTTTTTGTCAAAAATAATGCCAGAAGTGCCAGCCACTGCCTTCGCCATGGCTACAACAAAACAAAATGCCGGTTTTCCTTAGTTATTTGAAGTATACAGTCAGACACGGACCAGTGGACGTTAAGGTACGGTAACTTTATTACACAGCTGAAATCAAATTAAAACTTAGTTTTCGACTGAAGTCGTTCGTAATTGGTTATGAAACCATTATGTCACAATGATATCACACCTCTCAGCCAATAAACTGAAACTAGAACTGCTCGTGTTTACGTAAGAAAGTGAGATAAAGAGCTCATTAAGAGTAAACATTGCCGTACAGGAAACGTCTCTCCAAACCTGGGAAAAATTTGAGGTTAAAACTTATCAACCTCAGAAACTAGAATAACTGAGTAAAAACCTGCCCTCAGAAACTAGAATAACTGAGTAAAAACCTGCCCAAGGGGAAAGACCACTCTCAAAGAAACCAGAACTAAAGACCAATAACGAAAACGGCGAGTCCGTCTCCAACTAAAAACTTAATATCTCAAGGCTAGGCTAGCCGAAACTAACACGAACTAAAAAAACATAAAAAATAAAAATGCAATGTAAATGTTGACTAAAAATAGAGCCCAAAGCTTCTGTAAAGATTTAGGCTACCTGGAACCTAATGTTAGGTTGTATTCCTGTTTGTCTGCC
The DNA here is from genome assembly GCF_036898095.1 of Palaemon carinicauda. Lineage (NCBI taxonomy): Eukaryota > Metazoa > Arthropoda > Malacostraca > Decapoda > Palaemonidae > Palaemon > Palaemon carinicauda. Next base: position 166,550 of record NW_027172280.1, on the reverse strand, counting down.
AGGTGAAACGTAGGTTTTCAGATATGAAAATACGTCCGGGATTGTCAATGAGGACCAGGTTTTATTAATAAGGGTAAATGAGAATCAAAAATTTTAGTGGAAAACTCTTCGTTTGCGACGAAATTTGCACATAACCTGATTTTGCTAGTGTCGAGATATGAAAATGTGTATCGGCAAATATGCGTCTGACGTTATTGTTAATATTTACCGAATTATTACTAAGCTATCAAGGCCTATTACATGATTTGGGACTAAACCATTAAAAGCTTTTGTTTATTGTTTACAAACACGAATCCTCTGCATTACTCGTTTATATCTCGGCTTACCTTATTTCCTGATGTAGGCTTGTTCTAACCTTTTAAAGTTTTGATACACGTTTCTCTTCTTTTAGTTGATAAAGGAAAAAGCTAACCTAATTTTCTCGATATTTCCGACATGGCACAACACAAAAAGGAAACGAGAATACTGGAGTACACAGAAACAACCGGTATGGGCGAGTTTACTAGCTGTCGAAGTCTACGAGTCCGAGAAGATGAGAAGTGTACTTTGTAGTGTGGAGTCTGATTCACAGTGTTGCCATTCCACATAGATTAACAAAATCGTTTGCCCTTAGTATAATATTTCTTTTCACTGCTCTAATTACCTACTCAAATTTTATTTCCCTTTCCTTATTTGTCTCCTTTTACACATAATTTCTCGGAATTCTTAGTCTTCATATCAATGAGGTACTGGCACGAAACAAGAGCGAATTACATTAGTAAGTAGCCTAAAGACAGGTAGAGATCGCATTTGAGTGTTTGTATTTGGAAAATAAATACTGGCCATTCCACATTTGTATGAATTTTCTAGTTTCAATATTCATCTTTATTTTCTGTGATAGTTTTTTTTATATTATGATTATTAAAGAGTTTATTAAACGAGAAGCTATCGAGTACATATTGCAAGAAATAAGCGCAAGAGAAGCTGCTGAAGAATAACTTGATCATTAATTACATAAGATGCTGACTTGAGGATCATGGCATCACTGTTTAAAGGGTAGCGTTTGAATGTTCGATCGTCTGAATAAACAGGGCTTTCATGATGAAAAAGAACTTAAAGCAGAAATTCCACTGGAATAACACGACCGCTTTACCTTATGGCGTGTAAACAGAATTTAAAGTAGATACCAATATAGCCTACTTATTTGTCCGATAATGGGATGAGTCATTTTAACAGCTTTAATATGGAACTAGCGCGATAGCTTTATGAACTTTTCTTTTCTTTTTTTTCTTCACCTTAGTCTCACATTCTAATTAGGCAGAGCTTATAACATCAGAGTAATAAACCTTACATTTGACAGTTCAGGTTCATACAAAATTAAAAATGTAAGCAGTGGTTAAATACATGAAACCTGATTATGTTAATGCTTCTATCATGCAATATGTCTGTGTTGCAGTCAGTCTGCAAAAGCTAAATTGCAAAAAAAAAAAATTTGTGGCGGTAAATTTCCTGTTTCGTGATATAGAAAAAAAAATTCATATGCTAGTCTTTTGGCCAGACACCAAAATTTG
>NW_027172280.1:62500-157500 GCF_036898095.1 Palaemon carinicauda | reverse complement strand
TGGTATCAGTCATTGAAGGAAAAGTAAAAGGTAAAGTTAACTTAGTTATCCAAGTCTACTGGCATCAAGCACCGCCATGTTAGTTTTTCCTCTCAAGCCTCATATAAATGCACCTTTAATCACGAAATAACTTCGTTTATTATGACAAAATTTAAAAGCTACTTTTATCTCCATATTAATAGATAATTATTATTTGGTAACAAAGTCCAACTCTCCTAATTAATTTTATTATCTATCTATCTATCTATCTATCTATCTATCTATATATATATATATATATATATATATATATATATATATATATATGCACACACATATATATATATTTAGATCCCGTACACATTAATGTCAATAAACAACTCAACTATCGGTTAGTCATGAAAAAAGGCCAAAACCATCCCGGAGCAACGATGAAGATCAAACGAATATCCGGCTATCCTGCAATATCCAAGTTTCTAACTGTTAACTTCCTCATGTGTTTGGTATCGAAATCTTTTGACCATAACATTTCAAATCTTTGGTAGTCGTTGACTAATTATCCAAGAGATCTATTGTTTCAGTCTCGCCAATAGGACTCGGGTCCTTTTGGGTTGTATTCTGTGTTTTCGCTTTAACGACGACGACAATAACAACAACTCGGGACGGAAATTGTTTATGAGATCGGCATTGTCCCTTGTTGGTGTCGCTCACTATCACGCAGTTCACTGTAATGTTGGTACCTCTAAAAGCATATTTAAGAAGGTTACATGATAGCTATGTCTTTTTAATTGTAGATATTACCATGGAATTTAGCAGGAACAAGAAACTATGTTTCCCATCAATCCCTAACATTTTTGTTTGGATATGTGAATAATCTAGGAACAATTTACTCCACCGTCAAAAATAACCATTCAACAAATACCCAAATAAACGTTTCCTGTAGCTTTTCTATGGCAGATATCAATATGAAAATAGGAATGGCAAAAGTAAATATTCATTACATTTAGACATGTGTCGTATTCTACGAGTAATTTACGAAGCCGCCAAAAATCGGCCTCCCACGGATATCGAAAAATGGCTACTGTGATATTTCTATGACAAGTATCAATACTACAAATAGGTATGAATGTAGTTCACAAAACACGCATCAAACCCTGAAAAAATCATTTGGATATCTGTAAAACTCAAGGAGTAGTTTGCGGCTCCTACACTGAATTTTTAGCTAAAAATCGTCCCTTACCAACAACAGTGGCAGCCAGGGCATGCCTATAGCATATATGAACATGTAAATTTGCAGGGACAAAGCATGTATATATATATAATATATATATATATATATATATATACACACACACATATATATATGCATATATATTTATATATATATATATATATATATATATACATATATACAATGCCTATATATATATATATATATATGCATATATATATATATATATATATACACACACATATATATATGCATATATATTTATATATATATATATATATATATATATACATATATACAATGCCTATATATATATATATATATATACACACATATATATATGCATATATATTTATATATATATATATAATACATATATACAATGCCTATATATATATATATATATATGCATATATATTTATATATATATATATATAATACATATATACAATGCCTATATATATATATATATATGCATATATAGTTACTACAGCTATAAATATGTACAGAGACATTACAATGTTCGTTTGCTATGTGGAGCGTTTTTGTTTAAAATCATCCATTCATTGAGATACTGACGCTATAGAGTCATTAGGTCTTTTATCCAGCCTGACACGCTATATTGGATCCCCACTCTGGTTATCAGGTGTATGAGGACAGAAGAGAATGTATATATATATATATATATATATATATATATATATATATATATATATATATATACATATATATATATATTATACATATATATATATATATATATATATATATATATATATATATGTATATATATATATATATATATCTACATATAATATACTACATATAAATACTTTACATCATATAAATATGATATAGTAAAAGCAATATATAAAATACTATATATCGCATAGACATAGACTAACAAATACATTTCTTCTCTACCATCATACGACGCTTCACACACTCTCTCTCTCTCTCTCTCTCTCTCTCTCTCTCTCTCTCTCTCTCTTTTGTAAGATTTTTTTTTTCAAGATTTCCTTCGGGGAAAAAGAAATTACGAAACGAATAGTCAATGGAGATATTAGATTCGTCTCTTCAAAAAAGGAAAAGAAAAAAGAAGTGAGAAAAACGCAAGAATTCTGCTGGAGCAGAAAGAAATCTTCGGTGAAGACCAGAAGATTCTTATCCGACCCAACGATGTCTTCAGAAGGCTTCACACCATCCCGTTCTCATTCGAGTCTTCATTCACACCTCATAAGAATTTTAACTTTTTTTTATAAATACAATTCTATCTATCTATCTATCTATTTATCTATCTATCTATATATTCTATCTATCTAGCTATATATTTCCTCCGGGGAAAAGAAATTACTAAAGGAATATTCAATGGCAGAATAAGATTCGTGTTTTGGAAAAAAAATTAGAAATAGAGACAAACTTGTCTTCTTCAGAAGCAGAAAGTAAGTTTCGGTGAAGACCGAGTAAAGATTTTTCACAAAGCGAACGAAGAAGTCTTCAAAATCTCGCTCTCATTCGAATTATAATCGGAATAAGTTTCAGTAGACGATCTCGAAGCCAACGAAGACGTCTCCAGTCTTCAAAACTCCTTCAATCTCGGAATTAATATTCCTGCGAAGACCTACTTCGATTTCTTCAAATTATACCTGATCAAAGTCAAGTGATCTGCTTTCTGAGTTTTGCAACGATGTTCACAAACAACGCATTGAGAGCTATCAGCCAGTACGGGAAGAAATATTTACTTGGAGGTCCCTCTTCCGAAGACGGGTTTCAGGACCAGCAACCCCGGTTGATGAAACTGGATGGACTACGCCTCATTTTGGGAGGTGGTCTTCTGATGAGGAAATTCTGGGCCGAGGAGGAAAAGAGTGAGGCACTCGAGCCTGTCTTGGACCAGGAGGAACTCGACGGAGTTTCTGAGGAGACGGAAGCTGTCATCAGTGGGAAGGATCCTTTGCTTTCCGGCGAGGACGAACAGCTGCTGCTGCCAGGAGGCACAGGGAGTGTTGTCTCTAATAGAGATGTACAAGTTCAGGTAGAGACTGAACATCTTACCTCTAACAGAGATGTAGACGTTCAGGTAGAGACTGAACATCTTACCTCTAACAGAGATGTAGAAGTTCAGGTAAAGACTGAACAAGTCTCTAACAGAGATGTAGAAGTTCAGGTAAAGGCTGGACAAGTCTCTAACAGAGATGTAGAAGTTCAGGTAAAGACTGAACAAGTCTCTAACAGAGACGTAGAAGTTCAGGTAAAGACTGAACCAGTCTCTAACAGAGATGTAGAAGTTCAGGTAGAGACTGGACCAGTCTCTAACTCAGATGCAACAGTTCACATGGACGGAGACACCGAGATTGAAGATCTCAGGCGAAAGAATGAAAACATGGCTAAGGAACTTGCCAATAAACAGGCTGTGATTGAAGCCCATGAAAATCAACTTGCTGACTACTATCAATCAATTCTAGAGATGAAAGCGGAGCTCAAAATGGCTCAGGAGAAAAATGATGTCCAAAATCAGATGGAATCGGCACTTGTGAGAGAGAAGGAAGCTCTGAAACAAGAGCTTGAAGATAAAGTGACTTTGGAAGAAGAAAACACAATGAAAATAGTTGTTGAATGAGGAACTGGAAAAGGCCAAGAAGGAAATCGAGGCTCATGACGAGCTGAAATCGATCCTTCTGGCAGAGAATGAATATCTCAAAAAATTCAATGAGGAACGAAGCTTCCTTAATGAAGAATTGGCTCTTAGAGAAAATCAAACTAGAAAAAGAGCTGATGGAGGCTCGTGCTAATGATCAGAAAAGAAGCCAAGGACACCAAAGTCTAGTGGAAGAGCTGCAGGGGGAGATTTCTAAAGCTTTAGTACAAAATCATGAGCTAAAGGAGGCAGTGTTCACAATAACAAAGAAGAACAAAGGTCCTCGGGAACAACTGGAGAACAAAGTTAAACGAGAAAAGAATTTGAACGATAAGATTGTTCGAATGACCAACATAGGAGATCAAATGAAGAAAGAATTGTCCGCAACGAAAGATGTTATCTGTTCACTGAAGAAGGAACTTCAGAAGAGAGATTTGGAAAAGGTTATAAAAGAAAAAGGAATGGGTGACGTTGAAAGGTGTGAAACTGCAGCAGAAGATGACAATAAAGGAATCGTTGTGAAGGAAGAAAAACAAGAAGGAGAAGACGGACCCACAAGAAAACTTTTGATAAGGAAACCAAAGAAGAAGAAACCAAAAGAGGACAAGGATGACACCTCAAAATAGAGGTCGAAGAGCATCTAATGCTGGAAGGATGACACCTTAAAATAGAGGTCAAAGAGCTTCTAATGCTAGAAGGATGACACCTCAAAATAGAGGTCAAAGAGAATCTAATGCTAGAAGGATGACACCTCAAAATAGAGGTCAAAGAGTATCTAATGCTAGAAGGATAACACCTCAAAATAGAGGTTAAAGTGCATTTAATGCTAGAAGGATGGCACCTCAAAAAATAGAGGTCAAATTACATTTAATGCTAGAACGATGACACCTCAAAATAGAGGTCAGAGAGCATCTAATGCTAGAAGGATAGCACCACAGAATAGAGGTAAAAGAGTATCTAATGCTAAAAGGATGACACCCCAAAATAGAGGTCAAAGAGCATTTAACGCTAGAAGGATGGTACCTCAAAAAATAGAGGTCTAAGAACATCTAAAGCTAGAGGGATGGCACCTCAAACTAGAGGTCAAAGATCATCCAATGCTAGAAGGATGGCACCTCAAAACAGACACGAAAGAGCATCTCATGCTAAAAGGATGGCACCTCAAAATAGTGGTCAAAGAGCGTATAATGCTGGAAGGATGACACCTCAAAAATAGATGTCAAATAACATCTAATGCTAGAAGGATGGCACCTCAAAATAGAGGTGAAAGAGCATCTAATGCTAGAAGGATGGCACCTCAAAATGGAGGTCAAAGAATATCTAATGCTAGAAGGATGGCACCTCAAAATAGAGATCGCAGAGCATCTAATGCTAGAAGGTTGGCACCTCAAAATGGAGGTCAAAGAATATCTAATGCTGGAAGGATGGCACCTCAAAATAGAGATCAAACAGCATCTAATGCTAGAAGGATGACACCTCAAAATATAGGTCAAAGAGCATCTAATGCTAGAAGGATGGCACCTCAAAATGGAGGTCAAAGAATATCTAATGCTAGAAGGATGGCACCTCAAAATAAAGGCCAAAGAGCATCTAATGCTAGAAGGATGACACCTCAAAATAGAGGTCAAAGAGCATCTAATGCTAGAAGGATGGCACCTCTAAACCGGAGGTCAAAGAGCATCTAATGCTAGAAGGATGGCACCTCAAAATAGAGGTTAAAGAGCATCTAATGCTAAAAGGATGGCACCTCGAAACAAGAGGTCAAAGAGCATCTAATGCTAGAAAGATGGCACATCAAAATAGAAGTCATAGAGCATCTAATGCTATAAGGATGGCACCTCAAAATAGAGGACATAGAGCATCTAATGCTAGAAGGATGGCACCTCAAAATAGAGGTCAAAGAGCATCTAATGCTAGAAGTATGACACCTCAAAATAGAGGCCAAAGAGCATCTAATGCTAGAAGAATGACACCTCAAAATAGAGGTCAAAGAGCATCTAAGGCTAGAAGTATGGCACCTCAAAATAGAGCTTAAAGAGCATCTAATGCTAGAAGTAAGGCACCTCAAAATAAAAGTAAAAAAACCTTTGATGATAGAGGTAATCCGCCTCAAAACAGAGGTAAAAGATAATCTAATGCTAGAAGTATAGCACCTCAAAGTAGAGGTCAAAGAACCTTCAATCCTAGAGGTAAGGCATCTAGAAATGGAGGTCAAAGGACCTCTAAAGCTAACTTATGATCTTGAATTTTAGATGCACAAAATAATTGCTAACAAGTTCATTGAAAATTGCAGTGAAAAGATTTCATGAAATGTTTTCATCATATACGTATCAGAATTTGACCTAGTTCTAAAAGTTTCTAGTTTACATGTTTATTGAAAAGTACATCAAAATTTACTTCTGATTACCAGAAAGCTTTAAAAGATTTATCTTTTAAATTCTTACTAAAAGGGAAGGCTATACGAGCGCTCCACTGATTTTCCTTCTCTCTCTCTCTCTCTCTCTCTCTCTCTCTCTCTCTCTCTCTCTCTCTCTCTCTCTCTCTCTCTCACGTAACATGAATAAAAGCGACACTCAGCTAATTTTATTACTTTCCCCCCTTTAATCGAAGTACCACCGCTGATTCAAACTCCCATTCACATACCTGCAACAGAAGATTGGATTGTGTAAGCAATATTGTTATTTGATCAACACTTTCCAACAGTTAGCGACAACATGCAAAGTGAAATTAGGAATGGAGATTCAAAGCCTATTTAAAAAGTTACCCAACAAAACCCGTTTTGGACATTTAAGAAACTCCAGGACCATAAATGCATATTTTCAATTTGAGTTCAGTAGTCAAGAAAAATGCTAAATGAAAAACTGGTAAAATTATAGCTACCTATATAGGGATTTTGGACTAATCACATTCTAACCATAATCGAATCCCAAAAACATTATTTACGTAAAAAGTAACTTTAAAAAATTCTCGATTTTTATAGACCCATAAAAGAATTTCGTTCTACCTTTCAGTGACCTTAAACCTTGTGAATAACCTTGAATCGGTGTCCTGACCTTTTCTGGTCCCTAAAAACCTGAAAAAATAAACCAGCACCTCATGTCTTTGGGATGACGGCTTAGGAATATTACTAGGCGTTAATTAAAGACAAAGGGGCCACAATTATATATCAAATCCTGTTGTGAAACATTGATAAGAAAGGTTTAAATGTAAAGAAAAAAAGCTGTATGCGGTATTAAGTGACCTCACTATCAATACTGGACTACTTAGCATGCTCTACCTTACAATATTCATTACTTCCTAGAAAACTTTCCACAATCTATTTTTGTCTTTTTTTCTGTTTTTAGTATCCCAAGTATCATTTGATATCAATGTTTTTCTCCTTGTAACTCCATACCTCGAAACTTCACAATCAACTGACTGATATATGATCTTAATATCACACCATTCTTCATTGTATGCATATATACATATACTGTGTATATATATATATATATATATATATATATATATATATATATATGTGTGTGTGTGTGTGTGTGTGTGTGTGTGTGTGTATCTACATCAGAATTTTATTGATCGAACACCAAGTGATGATTGTTTGAATAATAACAAACAAATAAAGGGCATTATTAGATTACTGCCTAAAAAGAGATATATCATCAGCACTTATGATTGTTGATAGGAAGAAATTCATATTTCGGAACAGCAAGAACAGACTGACTAATCTAGGCCAATCATGTTTTTATCTCTCACGTTTTCCATTAGATTTTGAGAGAGAGAGAGAGAGAGAGAGAGAGAGAGAGAGAGAGAGAGAGAGAGAGAGAGAGAGAGAGAGAGAGAGAGAGAGAGCCTATATCATGGGTTTTTTTACATATGTAAAGATTGATTAGGTTGCCTAGCGTCGCAACTACAAAGGTCATTGACACTAGGCGGCGTCATAACTGCCAGGGTCACTGACGCCTCAAGGTAGAATGAAACACAGTAAAGAAATGAGTATTTAATCATCATATCATATCCCTGAAGACGGAGAGGATTTTGGAACGTTTATGTCAAAGTATTTTTTTCAACTCAAAATTTCTGATAATATTATGTAAATTTATAAGAAATTAGACATCATTCAATTTTTATACGCTTATTTTTGGCATTAGAATTACTTTCACAATAAAAAAACAAAAATATTTTTCTAAACGATTCCCAATTGTAATTCTAATTAATATTTATTTGTATCAAATTTAATTCTTTTTTTTTTAAATTTCTCTAATTCCGCCTTAAGTCTCTGGACGAGTTCTTCAAGATTTCCTTTGGAACTCCGGAAGAAATTCTCTCGGAAGTGATTGACGCAAGACTTCCTTCCCTACTTTGAACATTTAATTTCGTTCAATAGATTTTAATTTATAGAAGCAAATATTGATAGATATAATCAATATTATTTTCATCTAAAGTAAAACTTATATTGTTATTAAAACTATTAATAAATATATTAATGTCTACTGACTCAAAATATTGTATAACATTCTCCTTATCATTTGCTTGAAAATTTCGTTCTTGTAACTTCTAGAAAGTCTTCTCACTCTTCAGGGATATGAGAGAATGATTAAATGATATTTTCGCTCTCTGTCTGTGCATCGATTTTTTGCTGCTCCATCATCAACTTTTACTTCACAAATTGTTGAGGTTATTTCTTTACGTTCTGTTCTAATGTTTTAGTAGAAATATACATACTAAGATATTTATGCTGTGTGTATATATATATATATATATATATATATATATGTCGAAGCTATACTGGTCAAAGTCACCCATACTAGATTGAATTTCTATGAGCGCTCAGACTAAAATCCCACAATATCGCCAATCTGCAGTGGTCAGCGTGGTGATGAAAAATGGTCAGCATTTGGACAAGAATAATGACATGTCTGATGCCTTTGTCCAGCAGTAGACTACAAATGGTTATATTTGTTGTATTTAAATATTAACAATTATACCATAGATATTTTTGCTATTTGCTATTTTTAATAGCAAATAGACATCGGAAGTGAATTTATATATATATATATATATATATATATATATATATATATATATATATATATATATATATATATATGTATGTATGTATGTATATTTATTATCAGTCACAAAACGAAGACTGCTTAAATTAGCAGAGAGACCTTTTGATGAATATCAGCGCTTAATTCTATAGAAATATATTGAAATCACGAAAATTGAAGTTCAAGAACTTTCCGTATTTGAGTGAAAAAACGACGTTGTTTTCATTGGCTTATTCAAGTAAACTGGAAACATCTGCTAATGGATTATATTTATAGAAAACTGAGAACAGAGTGCCGAAGAATGAGTAACCGATTAAAAACAAAACTAAAAGTGTTGGTAGAGAACAGTGACTGTAATAAGCATGCTAACCCTGATTAGGTCTTGAATTTGTCAAGTAAACCTTTACAAGATAATGTTCATAGTGCACTAGGTTATGGTTCTGTCTTTAAATACAGGTATGACGGGTTGCTATTTTACATGGTGGTGTGGTTGTAACACCAGAATCAACCTGCCGTCTCGAAAGGGAACAGTAAAGTAGATGTGAGGAAACTACTGGCCGCAATAGTACAATATATACTAATGTCAAGTTGCCTTTGAACAAGGTCATGTAACGCAAATGAAGGGAGTATTGTTTAGACCTTTCATAACACTCCTGTTCCCTATCGTGCATTCTAAATGTTTACATAACTTTTACCGGGTACTGATAAACAGCTATTTCAAGAATGAATTCTTCGGAGTTTCAAGTTTCCTCGAAATCGTCAAGAGAAATAACGTATACATATTATTCAACAGCAAGTAATCTATTATTATGAAACAATATAAAAATAAGTTGACATTTTCAGGAATAATAACTAAAAGAGTAAATTACATCAGTTCCTATATTTTGGACAATGAAACAAAAACTGCGTAACCCAGAAAGAATTTCTTGTTTTTACAAATATGGTTCCTCCACACACACACACACACATACACACACACTCACACAATAGCCAAGGATTCTTTCCCGGAGGGGATTAATCTACAGAATAACAGCCCACAGCAATGAAATTCGTTATCACTAGAACACAAGAGAGAGAGAGAGAGAGAGAGAGAGAGAGAGAGAGAGAGAGAGAGAGAGAGAGATATGAAGGACGATAAATCATCAACTACTTCTAATACCGCCGATCAATCAATCGTATACAGTATTTTCGATAACTAACTCCCAGATATTGAAATTATCAACAAAATCGGACAAAATTTCGTAAGGATAATATACCTGAAAGAAAAACAATGGTCGCAAAGAGAAACTATAGTTATTCAATATTAAAAAAAGTAAACAAATCTAGTCTGAAGGTTTCTTAATTAGTTGAGGATTTTGAGTTTTCTGACATCCTGACATCGAAGGTCATTGACGCCGATATGATTTGTTATTAAGAAGAAAAGGAAATTCAATTTAAAACCGTAAAAGCAACGATGCCTTTTTATGAAGTTGAATAGCTTTCAGAGGGTCTGCTTCTGAAAATCTTCACCCTTTTATACCTCATTTTTTTCTTCTTTTTTTTAATAACAGTTTAATACTAACAAAAGACGGATAGGTTTTAAGATCCCCAGATGCACAAGGAGAATAATGGAATGCCTCTAAATGCATAAACATTCCTTTGCATTTCATAATCTATGAAAAGAACAAATACAAGATTCATAAACTAACATTCCATCATCACACTGCAATTCATTCCCCAGTTGAGTGAACTTCAATTGATCCAATTCAGGGAATAAAGTTTCAGTTAAATGGATGTTTAATCATCTCCCAGTGTATCTCGAATAACTGTCTTCAATCACACTATAACAAAAAGTTACATTGATTTCATATTTGAAAATAAACATGGCATGTTATATAGTTTCTTTTTTACACTCATTACTACGAATAATAAAATTTTCAAGCAATCGTCTTTCAAAAATGAATCGATATTAGTCATATCTATTTCATAATCGATGAAAAACGCACAGAAATAGAAGTTGATAAGTAATAACGAATCTCAAAGACGAAACCCTTATTCATTAATACAACCGTAAATAAATTATTTCCCCAACAACTTGCATCCTTTGAAGATAAAATGATTTATATTACAATCCATAATATTCCATAGTATATAATACTACTTCATCAACACCTGAAATCAAAGAAATTAATCATTTTTACAAAAATTCATTTTCAAAATAATTTTTTTAATATTTGCAAGGCCTGGTGAAAAAGATAAAGCCTATAGACATATGGGGATTACTACATGATATCTCTCTCTCTCTCTCTCTCTCTCTCTCTCTCTCTCTCTCTCTCTCTCTCTCTCTCTCTCTCAGTTAATTTAGACATCTTATGCCTGAAGACGAACAAATACGCAAAAAAGAAATCTTCTCCTCAATAAATCTTACTCTGAATCCCATTATTTTGACATAGGCAATCCCGATGACTTCAGCATCAAATAAGGATAATGCCATGTAATGCTATGTGAAATACGCAACATCAAATCTCAACCGTAATCTTCTGGATTTAGTTGGAATAAGACCTAAGGAGAATGAGATCTGACGACAGAAGCCCCAAGAAAAAGTAAATAGCAAACCAGGTTCAACACATCCGGGAAACTAATCAACAGGAAGCAGCCTCGAGTGGAGGAAAGGAAAGGTCTTCTTAATTTGTTGCAAGTGGATGACTGTAAAAAGATATCCTGCAAGACTAAAGGAAAGATCTTAGAAAACCAAAGGAAATTTGAGGAATCAAACTCACATTTTAATAAAATATTTTATAACATTTCAGAAATGAGACTATTCTCACGTCTAGAAAAAAGAAAAAATATACTCCGATCAATCAACGATCAAGGTTCAAAGTCTTATGTAGTTACTTTCATATTTGTTCTCTCGCTGTACGTTTCAAGGAGGTGAAAGGCTAGACTTATTCAATAACAGAGAAAGTGTCTGACTATATATATACACACACACACACACACACATATATATATATATATATATATATATATATATATATACACACACACACACACACACACATATATATATATATATGCATATATACACACATATAGATATATATATAGATAAAATATATATATATATATATATATATATATATATATATATATATATATATATATATATATAAGAGAGAGAGAGAGAGAGAGAGAGAGAGAGAGAGAGAGAGAGAGAGAGAGAGAGAGAGAGAGAGATAGATAAATATATATACATATATATATATATATGTATATATATATTCCTTTCCTGAGCGGTAGGGGGCGGGAAAGGAATAGTCATACCAGGTGAAAGGTAAATTCGGGAACCACAATCTCCTACAAATCGCCGAACCAACGGGTTATAGTTATGAAAAGGGGAGGGGGTAGGAAGGGTTGAATGTGTGAGCATAACTATCTAAATAAAAGAGGTCATTTTTGGCGGACTGTATATACTAGTATTACATATAACGCAAGACTTAACTGTGTTAGCTTTCTACGATAGTATACATGGCAAAAGTCTAACATCTTAGATAAGCGAAAATACATTTTATTAGTGTTTTATAAACAGCAGTGCTGTTGTATAAGAAAAAGATATATGAGAAAAAGGGTACTTTACTTTCATCATATGCATCTCCTCTTGAAAGCAGTCCCAAGAGAAAATCTTTCGCCAACAATGAACGCGTCTTTATTATTATTATTATTACTTGCTAAGCTACAACCCTAGTTGGAAAAGCAGGATGCTATAAGCCCAGGGGCTCCAACGGGGAAAATAGCTCAGTGAGGAAAGGAAAATAAAATATCTTAAGAAGAATAACAACTATAAATATCTCCTATATAAACTATAAAAGTTTTAACAAAACAAGAGGAAGAGAAATGAGATAGGAGAGTGTGCCCGAGTGTACCCTCAAGCAAGAGAACTCTAACCCAAGACAGTGGAAGACCATGGTACAGAAGTTGTGCCACTATCCAAGACTATAGAAGAATGGTTTGATTTTGGAGTGTCCTTCTCCTAAAAGAGCTGCTTACCAAAGCTAAAGAGTCTCTTCTATCCTTACCAAGAGGTAAGTGGCCACTGAACAATTACAGTGCGGTAGCCCCTTGAGTGAAGAAGAATTATTTGATAATCTGTGTTGTCAGGTGTATGAGGACAGAGGAGAATATGTAAAGAATACGCCAGACTATTCGGTGTGTGTGTGTAGGCAAATGGGAAAATGAACCGTAACCAGGTAGACGGATCAAATGTAGTACTGTCTGGCCAGTCAAAGACCCCATAACTCTCTAGCGGTAGTATCTCAACGGATGGCTGGTGCCCTGAGAATAAAAAAAGATCTACTCCATATTATCCAAGACAATTTATACTTATGGTTTTAAATAACAATAACCCGTTTTTCGGCTTTGCTGCTTTTATTGTTTAGGCGTTCTTGTTGAAGAGAGAGCTTACTTTAATTTCACTTCGATGGTACATTGTAAAATAGAAATATTAAACAATCAAAACGTAAATCGATGATGGTTCTCTCCCGTGTTCCTCACCTATCAAACAATTATAAATGTAAAGTTGGGTTTTTAAAAAAGTAAATGAACAACATTTAAGATAGAAATTTCATTTAAGTTTTCTTAAAGCAACAAAACCAAAACCCCAGCAATTTAGTAGTACATACTCCCAAAATTCCATTATAGGAAATATAATGTTTAAATTGAAATAAGAGCCAAAATAATGGCGTCCAAAAGGAGACCCTATAGCTTAATGACAATCATTAAGCTCTCTGAGATACCTTGCCCCCCCCACCCCCCCCCAAAAAAAAAAAAATCACATCAATTTCCATTACACCAACCAAAATTCAATGCAATTGATGGAAAGATGATCATCCATTCCTATTTTACTACTCAAAGGAAGTTGCAAACATTTCCTTCATGTATAGGGCTCCAATTGGAAACGTTTCGCCTAGCAATCTGTCGGACGGGAGTTCTTGAACCCGCTAAAACTCCAGAACTATTGGTCTATATGTCTACTTGATGAGTCATCCGTAGACACTGTCTAGACCTAGACCTTCCTGGTCCTAGCTTGATGAAGAAGGGGCTTGAGAACTGATCATGCGTATGAATAGTTAGTCTCTCCAACATTGTCCTGTCTTGCCAGTGTATTCATGAGCGACCTTTAAACCGTGTGGCCTGTATAAAGAGCAGGCTTAAAAAGAATACGTACGAACGAGAACATGAAATACATCCAAAGAAGAATAGATTTCACATGGCAGTTATCTCAAGAAATAGATCCTACACTATCATTTCGAAAAGCAAAGACATAAGACCAGACAAAACACGGATATATTCTGAAATAATTATGACAATAAAACTCCTCAATGGGAAGATAACTTTAAAATCCTTAGGAAACTAATTAGTTCCTCTTTAGTGAGTTTTAAATGCTGGAGTGAATTGGATACTAAAAAATCAAATTCACGCAATCAAAAGAAGAATTTCTGATTAAAAGCAAAAGCGTAAATCTATATTAAAATTACAATTCGATGAAAGGAAAGCCCGAAAATATACTCTATGACAAACAGAAGAAAACTTCAAACGAAGAAGTATCCTTAACTTTTGACAAAATGGAGACATACTCGTATAGACAAACACGAAACAAAAAGAAAAATATCATCAGTGAAACTTCTCGCAGCCGACGAACTCCATTTAGGTCTGATTCCACACAAAAATTGAAAAACAAAGGGTCCCTAAAATATCTCTGAATCTATTTTTGAAATACACAAGGTACCTTTCTTTGCCGATTACAAAACATTACGAATTTAAATAGAGAAATAAATCTGAATTAATTTTCATAGAATGGGAGTAATTTCTTACATCAATGATAAAAATAACTGTCATATTTATATGTGAATCAAATGCATGTTCACGTATTTAAATGAAAGATGTCTGACCTGGAAAAATCTTTCAATGCCCCTCAATAGGAAAGAATTCCCAGCACTTATATTAAACTTTAATATATAAAAGAAGCAATCTTTAATGAATATATCAATTTCGAAATCCCCTTTTCTCTCTATTACACCCGAAAAATTACTGCTTACATATATTACTATTAAATAGGATATATAATAATCTCATTTTTACCTAATGAATGATTCTCTCAGACACGTAAATGAGCAATATAAAGTCACACTGCTACTGCTATAAACCTTATATACATAGATAGAGAATTTTAAATTTGAATTTGATCGTCCTTTGAAAATTTCTAAACTTTCTGCAAAATTGGAGAGTGGGATTCAATTAATTCCATCTCACAGTTCAATTGAATATTTTCTTAGTGACGACACCTTCCACAACCATAGACATCCAGCGACACTTTCTACCTAAAGCTTCGAAGCAATTAATGGTTTAAAGGTTTAAAGGCCACTCATGAATGGCAGGGACAAGGGACAGTGACATTGCCAAATGAATGACATGAATGACACAATCTATTTTGTATCCCCAACAGTAGAATGGAGAAGGGTTATACTGCAGTGTTGAAGTTAGTCTTTCTTACTTTTCCTATTTTTTTCACATATAAAGAATATATATATTTATACATTATCCCTCAAAGTTTCTTTGTCCATTGCACAAAATAATAAAACAAAGGTTGCATAGATAAGTTAGAAATCTATGAAAGAACTAACTAAATATATCATTATTATAAGACTATCAGAGGTCGCTTTATCTATACATTTAGAAAGGATGTTGTAAATTGCCTAACATTTGCTCTAGCAATTAGTCTGAGAGAGAGAGAGAGAGAGAGAGAGAGAGAGAGAGAGAGAGAGAGAGAGAGAGAGAGAGAGAGAGAGAATTATTAATAGTATTAAAAAGACAATACCCTCAAAAAGGATATTTCAAAACATCAGAGAGGAACAGAAAAACAAAATGCTGATATTACTCTCTCAGTGCAATATTCAAAGTTCCTCCTTTTTCACTTAATCACTGCTATTTTGCACGATACTTTTTTTTCATTTTGAGGCTCGCTTTTGCTCCAAAGTATAAAAATCTTCCGTTTCAGATATACAGTACTGTAGAAGTATATCTTTTCCTAAGAGGTTTGTTATTTTAATAGAATCTTCTTTAATCAGTCACTAAGTATTTGATAATAACTTCTTATGGCATCACCTAAAAGTTCATTTGCCTAATTACTACAACTGTACAGGAAATCCCATCTGTTTATACATATAATTCTTCTGAGCTCCAAACATCTTTTCAACAATGAATGGACACTCGTGACCTTCATTCAAAAAATGACTAATTTCTTCCGACACCGTAGCGTAGGAGCTGACTTTCGATCAGTCGACGTGAACAGGCACTGTGTACTTTAAACTTTTATTGATAAGATTAGTACATTTTTATACCAACAAGTCTGCTCAACAAGCACCTTATCATATTGCTAGTGTACACAGCCCGTCAAAAATGACGACTAAATGATTAGATAGATATGTAAACACGAACACGCGCGCACACACAGATTCAACTCCTCCCACCCCGTCCCCCCTTTCCAATCTGCAACCCCTCTAACTAAGGAATGACTACTCCCTCCCACCTACCAGAGGAATAAGAGACCGAATAGTTATACGTCTGGCAATGCCGCTGAGTCACTGGAAAAAGACACACCTAGACACTAGCTCTTAATTATATAGAGGAGATTTGACGCAAAGGCAATAAGGTACTTTACCCGATGGTATTTAGAATAACCTTCATGTTCTGTACACCTACTGACTGGAGACCGAGTATACACTTTTTTGGCCAATGCAAAAACCTTTCTCATTCCCTATTGATAGACAAATTAAAATACCGAACTATTGCCATACTAGCCAAATGAAATATATAGTCTATATCTCAATTCTATTTATTTCCATTGCGAATATATATTTTCTATTCACCATAAAAACAGCGACAAGAGCTGTACAGCATCCTCTACCCTCAAAACAAAGGCAATTAATTTAAAAACACAAAATCACCAGGTTTCTTTATAGCGGCAAAAGACAATAACTTAAGGCTTGAAGTTTTAAGACAACTCATGAAGGGCAGAGGCAAGGGACAGTGACAATGCCATAGACTAGAGTATGACCATATAAACATATGACCAACTCCCAAGCCCTTCTCCACAACAGCTAGGACCATTGAGGGACAGGCAATGGCTGGTGATGACTTAGGAGGTGAATCTAAAGGCTTCCCTAAACCCATCCTAAGCTCATAAGGATGGTGAAGTTAAAGACACAACGAATTCTATCGAGCTTGAGCGAGACTTGTACCCCAGTCCACCAGATCGCCAGACAGGGAAGTTTCCAAAGGCCACCACAACCCCTTTCCGATTGACATTTAATTCAAGGGCTGTCTCCTCGTTACAAATAATATGGACCAAGTAACCACAGTTTACGAAAAGTCGTTATTGATCACTCTTGCCATTAAAGAACAATTCAGCTTCTATTTCCTCAATGTTTATCGCTGTGATATCAGTTAAGATGTAATGAAGCATCTTGATGTCTGAGCACGAGGGAGCCAGTATGTAACAGCGTTGCCATAAAGGGAACACAATGGTTTAGGAACCACAAATCATCGATTACTCACGGGAGCAAAACATCTTTTTTTTATGTAAGTGAAGAAAATCCCATAAGAAACTTGAATATTGTTTTTCTACCACTGTTCTAGTCTTATATTCCCGTTTATCTAATTAGGTGAGTTTCCATTAATTAATACAAAACCATTTAATTAAAGCACGTATCTGCTAATACCCGAGCCTTATTTACAATAATATATCGAGCGTTGGAAAAAAAATTTGGTATAAAAAAATTCATCATTTAACCTCAGAGCTGACTGGGCGGCCCTAAATGCAATTAATTAAATTACGCATACGATATAAATAAAACCTATTACATTGAAAATTGCCTTAATTAATTATTGGCACAATCGGTTTGGCAGGGTGCACCAGAGGCATTACAATGGTTGATTTGTTACTGTACAGTTAACCATCGAAAATGACAAGGCAAACTTTGTTCTAAAATCTTCGAAGAATTTTGAAATTACACAAACGATACAGACCAGTTTTCTATTGCCAAAGGTCAATGTAAATCTGCTTACGGAGTCGCTGCATAATTTTGTCACTTCTGTAAAGGTTTTAAAGGTCACTCATGAATGGCAGAGGCAATGGACAGTGATAATGCCCTAGAGACTGACCTTTTATACATATGATCAGCGCCCAAGGCCCCTTCCACTCAGCAGGTAGCCCTAAAGCCCTAACCCAACCCCCATCCTTAGCTCACAAGGACGGAGAGGTTGCAGATACTATAAAAACCTATTAAGCTTAAGCGACTTCGAACCCCTGCCCAGTGTTCGCCAGGCAGGAACGTTTCCAACAGGTCACCACAACTCTAAGAGCATTATGCTCTCTAAGAGCAGTTAGCTCTGGCATTGAGGTAATGTCAAAACTTCCGAGTGCGTTAGATCACAGCTGTAGATAATGGGTTTAGAACTATAACAATCAAAACAAAATATTTGATTTAAACATATAAAATTAATCAATGAAACTGCCAAGAATTAATAAACAGAAAAGGACAAATTAAGTGTAAAGAGAAAACTTTTGTTTTTGAATCACTGAATCTCAATATTGAAGGCATACAAGACATTACATACCAGCTATGGTGTGTTTTACAATAGAGAATGAAAAAAAATCTCTCGGAATACCTCTCTAGTTAGAATAAATTTTTTGGTTTTCCCTGTCGTATAACGCAGATATATACCTTGAATAAATGTTTGCTACTCTGAGGTAATTTGTATAAATTGAATAAATAGAAATTAATTCAAAACCACAAAAAAATCGAAGTTCTGACGAGCCTAGTACTATAACTTTAAAAAAAAATTAAGGTAAGATGGGTGAAATTTTAACATTCAAAATTTAAAATTGGACGTGCATGCAGCATTGACCACGTTCTATATTGTAGAGAGAGAGAGAGAGAGAGAGAGAGAGAGAGAGAGAGAGAGAGAGAGAGAGAGGAGAGAGAGGGGGGGGGGGCCACTGAAAGTGGACATTAACACGATACTGAACTAAAAAGGATAAAAGTAATGAAAAGCGTAATGTGGACAACTTCAGAAATTTGCTTTTGACGCGATACTGACAGCGCAATCCTTTTTCAGTTGTACCTCATTAATTTCTCTATAATTGAATCAAAACCTTCCTGTACTTCACTTTCCTTTTTGGGTCAATTTTCACGTTAACATTCTAATGATTTACTTCAAAATCAAACCAATGTTCTCTATTCTTGGGTAGTGTCACAGCCTCTGTACCATAGTATTCCGCTGACTTGGGTTAGAGTTCTCTTGCTTGATGGTACATTTAGGCACACTACTGTTTCCTTATTTCCTTTCCTCAATAGGGTTGTAGCTGAGCTGGTAATAGCAATAATAATAATATCATCTATTCATACTATTTAGCCGAGCGTTGTTCATCTCGTAATATTTTAATTAAAGAAACAAACAGTAAAACTCCCAGGATTAAACCCAGAAATCATTGTACCATATTGCAAATAAATACATTTACTATAAAACCCCAAACACTATACACTACCCAATGCTCCTATGTAGCATGTTTCTAAATGAAAAAAAAAAATCAGAATTTTCTCGGAAAAACTTTTCACAATGACTTTGTAAGGTAACTTCCCTTTGTGAAGGCCAACCAAAGAAATGTCCTTTTACGAAAGTAAATTTTATCTTTCCTTCCTAATTCAATTTAGCTGACTCGATTAGGATCTAACAATTCAATTTCGCTATTAGTGGGATGAAAGAGATAAATATTTATGAATTTTCGTAAAAATCAGAAGAGTACACAAACAAAAATTATTATTGGTCTTAAAATACTCTCTATTGTTCTTTACATCTCTTCTAGTTTATCTATTTCTTGGATTCCATTCCTCACTTGGATATTTTTCCCCGTTGGAGGCTTCAGGTTTATACCATCCTGCTTTTCCAACTAGGGTTGTAGCTTAGCTGGTGCTAATAATAATAATAATAATAATAATAATAATAATAATAATAACAACAATAATAATAATAATTGGCACTTTACTCTTTAACATATGTAAAATAGATATGTAAAATTTATTTATACCCAGAAATTAATAGCAGTTAAATATTTGACGAATCAGATTGAAGCTTGATAAAGCAGGGTGGGGGGGGGGGGAAGACAATGTACCATTTATTTAAAATTCTTTTCTAAAATTTTGGTAAAAAAATCTCTCTAACCTTCTTAATTAAGTGATACATTTCCCATGAAATCTAAGATGGTGAAATTTTACTAAGGACTTAAAATGCTTGGTTTATGATAGAATAATATTCTTTCTCTCACTAAAACAAGGCATACTTTATACCATCATTCGTTCTAGAGTTTACATACTTAGTGGACAATTGATATTGTCAAAGTAATCTTTTGGGTGACAGAGGTTATAAATTACAATCTCATGAACATAATTTTTTTTTTATTTGATACTTTGTTAGATTTTTTCTCCCTTTTCTTCATTTCAGAACAAAATAAATATATATATATATATATATATATATATATATACATATAAATATATATATATATATATGAATATATATATATATATATATATATATATATATATATATATATATATGAATATATATGTATATATATATATATATATACATATATATATATATATATATATATATATATATAAATATATATATATGAATATATATATATATATATAAATATAAATATATATATATATATGAATATATATATATAAATATAAATATATATATATATATATATATATATATATATATATATATATATATATATATATATATGCGTTACTGCCGCAAGGACCAAGTGACCTAATTTAAAGCAACCGCCAGTAGGGAAATAGTAAAATGCTGTAGTACCTAGCGCTTTCTTGCATTTTAACACACACTTCCTTAGGATACAATTATACACCTGAAAAGTGTGTGTTGAAATGCAAGAAAACTCTAGGTACTTAAGCATTTTATTATTTCGTACTGGCTTTTACTGTGTGTGTGTGTGTGTGTGTGTGTGTATATATATATATATATATATATATATATATATATATATATATATATATATATATAAATATATATATATATATATATATATATATATTTATATATATATTTATATATATATATGTGTATATATATGTATATATATATATATATATATATATATATATTTATATATATATGTGTATATATATGTATATATATATATATATATATATATATATAGAGAGAGAGAGAGAGAGAGAGAGAGAGAGAGAGAGAGAGAGAGAGAGAGAGAGAGAGAGAAATTTGTGACATTTACCGCCAACATATTTAATTAGGAAGGGTTTCCCCATCTTAGGTCATGTACCCCTAGTGGTACATGTGTACTCTTCAGTGGGTACATTCAACCTGCGGAAATAAACAGTACTGAGCAATACATGATGTAATCTGCAATCAGATTGAATGATAAAATTATATCACAATATCAATTTCATTCTTTCTCTTTTTCAACCTCAATTTTTGGGCTAAACACCCATCCATCCATATACCAAGGCACTTCCCCCAATTTTGGGGGGTAGCCGACATCAACAAAGAAACAAAACAAAAAGAGGACTACTCTCTACGTTCGTGGGCTAAACACGAATCTATAAAAATGGCCAAGAAGAACAAAAAGGTTGCGAACTCCTGTAATAAGTCTATTCTCCAAGAAATTCCTAAGATTCTTTTTTATCTATCTGTAAATGCCATCGATATCTTTTAATGTTAACAAATGAAAAGACAGAGATAGCGATTCGGTAAAAACGTTATTAAAATCAGTAAGGTATCACACGTGTTACATACACTGTAATGCTATTGCTTTCTTTTTAATCCCTCGTTCTCTACCGTACTGATAATAAAGAAAACTGTTTAAGCTTGCCATTGCATGTTCTACATTCTTGGAGTTTTTGTGCCATGTTGCCATCAACCGTTTGTATATAAGCTCAATATAAAGTCACTTACATTCCCCTTTGCTTTTCTCTTAGTAACTAACAGCCATCTCGCGACAAGGAATTTAGCTTCGGTACTCAACCCCGCGTAGTAAATAGGTACTAAAAGATAATAGAGAAATTAAAAAATATTAATTCTAAAGCGGACTTGACAGGTTTGACCTTAAGCTGAAAGCAAAAACAAAACAAATTCTCGCTTGTGAAAATTAACTCATGTTAAACCTTCCTTTACAAGAAATTCTCCTTCAGATATTTTCAACAGGATCAAACATAGTAAATCTTAAACCCCACTCTATCACGAGAGAGAGAGAGAGAGAGAGAGAGAGAGAGAGAGAGAGAGAGAGAGAGAGAGAGAGAGGTGGGAGCATTTCCTAGTAATATTTATTATGGCCAATTCGTTTACGGATGGTCAAATTTAGCACGGCACTGATTCATTGCCTGTATAAAAGGTCAAACGGTGGAATTCCCCAAATGAAAGTTTTTTGTCAAAAGTCCGTTTTACGGATCACTGTAATCAAATGGGAATTAGGTACAATTTTTCTCCATTGAGGTCCAACTGATGCTCGGAACATAAAGTTATAAATATTCAGGTGTGCGAGTTATTGACTATAGAATATACATTCATGCTGTAGTCTCCTTTCTGAAAGATTTATTTTGAATGGAATATTTTAAATAACCCTAAAAATAAGCTCCATTTCGAGGTCTGATTAACATACGAACATACATTTAAGCTGTAGTCTTTTTTGAGCGGTTTTAGTTCAATTAAATATTTCAGAGAACCCTTCAAACTAAGGCCCATAATTATGTCCACAGCATTTTTAAGTATAAAACTTACATCTTAACCATCTTCATCTTGAGTCAATGAAATCTGTCAATATTAAAACGTAAAATTTTCATCACGAAAAAGCCACTATTCCATTCCGCGCTCCTAAGTCGAGGTATGACAATGAAAAAATATATATGTGTGTGTTTGCGCGTGTGTATAAAATTTATTTTTATGTCTATTTGCAATTGAAAAATAGGAAATAGCATAAATATCTATTTAGAATATAATTGTTTATTTATATGCAACAAATACAGCTGTTTCTAGTCTAACGCAGGAAAACGGTATCAGAGATGTCATTATTCTTGTCTGGAACTTGTCTAAAGACAGAGATATATTGTCACCATTTACTGTATATTATTGGGGATAGGAAGAAATTCGTATTTAGGAACAGAAAGAAGGCTGACTAAATTAGGCCAACGATAATTAAAAATCATGTTTATCTCTCCCGTTTTCCATGAGAGAGAGAGAGAGAGAGAGAGAGAGAGAGAGAGAGAGAGAGAGAGAGAGAGAGAGAGACCCTATATCAGGGATTTTATTAATATCATCATATTCAAAGATTGATTAGGTTGCCTAGCGTCGCAACTACAAAGGTCATTGACACTAGGCGGCGTCATAACTGCCAGGGTCACTGACGCCTCAAGGTAGAATGAAACGCAGTAAAGAAAAGAGAATTTAATCATCATATCATATCCCTGAAGACGGAGAGGATTTTGGAACGTTCAAGTCAAAATAACTTTTTCGACTCAAAATATCGGATATTATTATGTAAATTTATATGAAATTAGACATCATTGAATTTTTATACGCTTATTTTTGGAACTAGAATTACTTTCACTATAAAAACACAAAAATATTTTTCTAAATGAATCCCAACTGTAATTTTAATGAATATCTAATTGTATCACATTGAAGATTATTTTTTTCTTTACATTTCTCTAATTCCTCTTCAAGTATCTGGACGAGTTCTTCAAGATTTCCTTTGGAACTCCGGAAGAAATTCGCTCGGAAGTGATTGATACAAGACTTCCTTCCCTACTTTGAACATTTAATTTTGTACAGTAGCTTTTAATTTATAAAAGCAAATATTGATAGACATAATCAATATTATTTTCATCTAAAGTAAAACTTATTTTGTTTTTAAAACTATTAATAAATACAATATTAATGTCTACCGACTCAAAATATTGTATAACATTCTCCTTATAATTTGCTTGAAATTTCTATTCTTATAACCTCTAGAAAGTCTTCACACTCCTCAGGGATTTGAGAGAATGATTAATATTTTCGCTCTCTGTCTTTACATCGTTTTCTTGCTGCTTCATCATCATCATCATCAACTTTTACTTCACAAATTGTTGAGGTTATTCCTTTACGCCCTGTTCTACATTTTCTATTAGAAATATACTAAGATATTTAAGATGTATATATATATATATATATATATATATATATATATAATATATATATATATATATATGTGTGTGTGTGTGTGTTGTGTGTGTGTGTCTATGATCGTCGAAGCTATCCTAGTCAAAGTCACCCATAGGCCTACTAGATTGAACCATTATATCATAAATAAACATTTTGCCATTTACAATTCTCTAATGGCAAACAGACATCAAAAGTTAATTTCATAAATACACAAACACACACACACAATATATATATATATATATATATATATATATATATATATATATATGATCAGTCCCCAAGCCCCTCTCCTCCCAAGCTAGGACTAGGGAGGGCCAGGCAATGGCTGCTGACGTTTCAGCAGGTAGACCTATAGGCTACCCCTCACTGTCCTCCTTAGATCAATAGGATGGTAAGGTTGCAGACACTATAAGAAACTATGAAGCTTGAGCGGGTCTAGAACCCGAGTCCGGCAGAACGCCAGGCAGGGACGATTCAACCAAGGCCTTGATTCAACACTTCTCCAATCCTTCTTATCCGGGATATTAAAGGGGAGTTGGCTCAACAAACTTCCAACTACTCTTTGACACATATCTTCTCTCATAGTACTATAATCTCTTATCCTTAAACAATAACCCCTATGTGAATTAATTTCTTCCATCCCCCCCCCCCCCCAGGAAAAAAATGTTCCACGTTAATTCTGGTCACATTCACACGAATATTTTTTTTATGTCAAAATAAAAAAAAAAAAAATTTATGTCAAAAAAAAAAAAAAAAATTTTTTGCTACAATAAAAATAAAAAATAAAATTTCTCTTCCTCTCTCAATGAAACCATAAAAATTATTCTCTTTCTGCCTAAATAAAAACCTAAAACGTTACCGATAATGGAAGAATTTAATTATTAACCATGGAACCCAAAGAAAATTCTCCACAAAATAAATTCACTTCAAAGTATGAAAAGATGGATTAGTTACTAAACTGAGCCTACTACGAATCCCATCCAAATCCTGGGGATGAGAGAGGCTTACGGTGCTACGCAGCATCTGACCCAAGAGAGAGAGAGAGAGAGAGAGAGAGAGAGAGAGAGAGAGAGAGAGAGAGAGATGCTCCCCGACACCTCGACCCAATATCCGAGAGAGAGTCCTTGACCATTTAATCTCCTTGAGCCTGACATATTCGCGACCTTGCCGTCGAGAATATGGTCGGTATCTAAACGACGTTCGTATTCTGTTGCCGGATTCTCTATGCGCAAAATATTCGAGGAAATTACTCGAAAAAAGATACGCATCATTTCTTTCATGTCGTTGTCCATTTCAACCTCCAACATGAAAGATAAAGCAATGAATTATACCAAAAAGGATTACTTAGGTAATAGATGAAATATCTTCCGATGGGAATTAAGAGACGTCCTTCTCCTTACGGTATCTCTTTATCTATACAACCTTATAAAACCACTATTATCTATGCTTCCAAACAAAGCCAGCCGTGATAATTGGTTCATAAGTTGTACTTCGTCGTCTATATATCCAGGAAGAGAAACTGTTGAGTAATCCGAAGTCGCTATCTTTCATGAGTAAAAGATATGTATAAAATGACACTTTTTCAATAAACACCAGGGAGTAAGGTTTCTTCCGGAGAATCCTAAGCATTCATCCGCACCCAAACTGCCACGTAATGCTTACAGTCATTTCGCACCATAATTTTCAATTGCTCATAGTGTTCTTTTCAGGTTTCGAACTTACAGCTTTACCACGCACTCCAATTCAACAACACTTCATGAAATCAAGAAAGTATTTTCTCTATTTCCCAAGGCTTCTGTTTCTCAGGATGCTCTGGTCGATGGAATCACTGCACTTTTCTTTACCTTATATTACACCATAAAGCAAATAATCTTTCACATTTTTTAATCACTTTCCACCGCTAGTGCCTAGGCACTTAACTCATACCTGAAAACTACGGAATATTCCCCGTCCCCAGTGTTCGTGGAATTTAGCTTCTCATTGTTTTCTTATTTCTCTTCTTGTAAATAATTCCTACTTTCACTTGAAAAATCCTACGGTCGTTGCCAACTCTCTGCTACCATGAAATATCTTCCGATTATTATTATTATTATTATTATTATTATTATTACTATCCAAGCTACAACCCTAGTTGGAAAAGCAAGATGCTATAAGCCCAGGGGCTCCAACAGGGAAAAATAGCCCAGTGAGGAAATGAAATAAGGAAATAAATAAATGAAGAGAACAAATTAACAATAAATCATTCTAAAATAAGAAACAACGTCAAAACAGACATGTCATATAATAAACTATCAACAACATCAAAAACAAATATGTCATAAATAAACTATAAAAAGACTATGTCCGCCTGATCAACAAAAAAGCATTTGCTCCAACTTTGAACTTTTGAAGTTCTACTGATTCAACCACCCGATTAGGAAGATCATTCCACAACTTGGTCACAGCTGGAATAAAACTTCTGGAGTACTGCGTAGTATTGAGCCTCGTGATGGAGAAGGCCTGGCTATTAGAATTAACTGCCTGCCTAGTATTACGAACAGGATAGAATTGTCCAGGGAGATCTGAATGTAAAGGATGGTCAGAGTTGTGAAAAATCTTATGCAACATGCATAATGAACTAATTGAACGACGGTGCCAGAGATTAATATCTAGATCAGGAATAAGAAATTTAATAGACCGTAAGTTTCTGTCCAACAAATTAAGATGAGAATCAGCAGCTGAAGACCAGACAGGAGAACAATACTCAAAACAAGGTAAAATGAAAGAATTAAAACACTTCTTCAGAATAGATTGATCACCGAAAATCTTGAAAGACTTTCTCAATAAGCCTATTTTTTGTGAAATTGAAGAAGACACAGACCTTATATGTTTCTCAAAAGTAAATTTACTGTCGAGAATCACACCTAAAATTTTGAAAGAGTCATACATATTTAAAGAAACATTATCAATACTGAGATCCGGATGTCGAGGAACCACCGTCCTTGACCTACTTACAATCATACTTTGAGTTTTGTTAGGATTCAACTTCATACCCCATAATTTGCACCATGCATTTATTCTAGCTAAATCTCTATTAAGGGATTCACCAACCCTAGATCTACATTCAGGGGATGGAATTGATGCAAAGGGAGTAGCATCATCTGCATATGCAACAAGCTTGTTTTCTAGGCCAAACCACATGTCATGTGTATATAGTATAAAAAGTAATGGGCCAAGAACACTACCCTGTGGAACACCGGATATCACATTCCTATAATCACTATGGT
Source organism: Palaemon carinicauda (assembly GCF_036898095.1). Taxonomy (NCBI): domain Eukaryota; kingdom Metazoa; phylum Arthropoda; class Malacostraca; order Decapoda; family Palaemonidae; genus Palaemon; species Palaemon carinicauda. The sequence goes on along the minus strand of NW_027172280.1, from coordinate 130,038 downwards.
GCCCATCAACAACAACTCTTTGAGATCTATTACTTAAAAAATCAATAATAATGCTAAGAAACGACCCACCCACTCCCAACTGTTTCAGTTTGAAAACAAGGGCCTCATGATTAACACGGTCAAAGGCAGCACTAAAATCAAGGCCAATCATACGAACTTCCCGACCACAATCAAGGGATTTCTGTACAGCATTGGAGATTGTAAGAAGGGCATCACATGCTCCAAGGCCTTTACGAAAACCAAATTGCAAACTAGGGAGTAGATGATTACCTTCAGCAAACCTATTAAGACGTTTTGCCAGAAGACGTTCAAAAACTTTAGATAATATGGGAGTTATGGAAATTGGGCGGTAATCAGTGGGACTAGAGCTACCACAAACACATTTACATAGAGGAGTAACATTACCAATTCTCCAACTAGTGCTAAAAGTTCCTCTTCTTGCTAACTTGCGCAAAATAACAGATAACTTTGGAGCTAAGAAATCTGCTGTCTTTATAAAAAACAAAGGAAAAATACCATTTGGGTCTACACCTCCATAAGCATCAAGGTCCATCAACAGAGCTTTAATCTCACGAGATCAAAAAGCTAAACTAGTTAGTTTAGCCTCAGGAAAACAGGAATGAGGAAGTTCAAGTTTTTCATTACTCTGTTTACTGTCAAAAACATCAGCCAAAAGGGTTGCCTTTTCCTTTGGACAGTGAGTGACTGAGCCATCTGGTTTAAGTAAAGGAGGAACTGTTGCATCTACACCAAAGAGTGCAGATTTAAGGGTAGACCACCATTTATGTTCCTGAGTTGTACCAGAAAGTGTTTCTTTTATGGTTAAATTGTACTCCTTTTCAGTTGAGGCATAAACTCTCTGAGCAAAAGCTCGAAGCTGAGTATAGTTGTTCCAGGTCAAATCTGATCTGTTCCCCTTCCAAAGTTGATAAGCCTCCTGCTTCTCCAAAAAAGCACGTCTACAATCATCATTGAACCACGGTTTGTCCTTCACTCGGTACCTTAGCACACGAGAAGGGATACGCCTATCAATTATGTTGACTAGATTCTCATTCAAAGGGACAACAGGATCTACACTATTATATAATTGCGACCAATTCAAGCACAAAAGATCATGCAAAATCCCATTCCAGTCTGCTTGGGATTTCATATAAATTTTACAAGAATATGATATATCAGGGACAGGCTGCTCAGTCTTCACTAATAATGAAATCAAGGCATGATCAGATGTCCTGACTGGAGAACCAACCTTACCAGTTATAACGCCAGGGGAGTCAGTGTATACGAGGTCCAAGCAATTACCAGACCTGTGAGTAGCTTCATTTATGATTTGCTCACAGCCTGATTCAGAGGCAAAGTCTAAAGCTCTTAAGCCATGGCGATCGGTAGGAGAGATAGAACTTAACCACTCCCTATGGTGAGCTTTAAAATCACCAACAAAGACAAAAGAAGCCTTTCTATCATCTTCTTGTATCTTAGCCATAATGGTAAGAAGACAATCGAAGATAGAATCATCCATGTCTGGATTCCGGTAGATCGAACATAAATAAAAGTTGTTATGCCTGCCACAAACTTTTATTACCTGAATCTCATGACATCTACATTGATAGCAGGATTTATGAGAAGCAGGGTACTCGGTCCTAATATACACCGCCATTCCCCTGGCCCTAGGGATGGCATCACGTTTCAACATTATTGGCTTCTTAAAACCAGTTATAAGGAGCTCAGATGAGTGCCTCATATTAGAAACCAAAGTTTCTGAGCACAAAAGAATATCATACTGTCTGGACGCAACTGTAAGGTCTTGGATATTTGCATGAAGACCACGAATATTGCAATACAGAAGACGACATTGACGAAATCTAGGACGTACTGGTCCCGGATTTCGCTCAATGTCTCCAGACAGCATAAGAATTAATAGAAATAAAAAAGAGACATCATACTTAAAAACTAGATTAACAAGAATTATAACAAAAACAATACGCACAGAATTATAAACAAAGTGATTGATGATACCCATAGACTATAGTAAAAAGTCGGAAAAACTGGTCAACATGGAGGAGCCGATACACCATGCAAGGCTAAATACCCTCCAGGATAGCCACTTCAACTGAAGGGAGGAAAGTAAGGATGGTTTTGAGAAGAAAAAGAATCAGAAAAAGGAAAAGACAACCTCTTGATAAACCACCAGGCATCCATGGCCCTTCTATTAAGCCTGCCCAACACACCATTTCAAAAAAACAAGAGGAAGAAAAAAAAAATAAGATAGAATAGTGTGCCTGAGTGTACCCTCACGCAAGAGAACTCCAACCCAAGACAGTGGAAGACCATGGTACAGAGGCTATGGCACTACCCAAGACTAGAGAACAGTGGTTTAATATTGGAGTGTCCTTCTCCTAGAAGAGCTGCTTACCACAGCTAAAGAGTCTCTTCTACCCTTACCAAGAGGAAAATACACTGAACAAATTGCAGTACAGTAATTAACCCCTTGGGTGAAGAAGTGTTAAGTATCTCATTGTTGTCAGGTGTATGAGGAAAGACAAGAATATGTAAAGAATAGGCCAAACTATTCTGTGTAAGTGTAGGCAAAGAAAAAATAAGCCGTGACCAGAGAGAGGGATCCAATGCATTACTGTCTGGTCAGTCAAAGGATCCAATACCTCTCTAGTGGTAGTATCTCAACGGGCGGCTGGTGCCCTGGCCAACCTACTCCTTACAGTATCTCTTTATTTATACAACCTTATAGAAATACATTCACGCCGTTAAGGCTAAGTCAGGACATAAAGTGGGTAATTACAGTAACAAGCGAAGTAACCCTTAGGCTTGTTCAGCTTCCAGTCTATAGTCTATTAAAAACAGCTCCTTTTGACCACTGTTTGTCAATAAATTGTTTGAATTTGAATTTGAGTCTATTAAAAGAAATACTAGCAAAATATTCAAAGAAAACTAGGGTGGCTAATCTGTGAAAACATGTAACAATAGAACACACTGAAAGCGTAAACAAACAAATAATCATCACGCAGTTTGAAAATTGAAGCTTTTTCCAAATAAAGCGCATGAATTTTCCAGTAACACTAATATACTAATAACATAATACCTCTAATAGCAGAATATGTAATTAATATTATTTTTAGCCATTAACCATGAACACTTTAACCAGAAATTGAAATAGCACACGTATTTATTATCTTGCATTCAATATATATATATATATATATATATATATATATATATATATATATATATATATATATATATATATATATATATATGTGTGTGTGTGCTTCCTTTCCTATGCATGACGACTAATGCAATCATTCGGCACAGAATTTTCTTCGTCATTCTAAGAGTAAGAATGCTTAAGAGCCAAAAGTAGCTGCACTACCTCTATTCACATCCTCCTCACGCCCAAGTCATTTACATCCATTTCAGGTAGACAAGTCCAAAGACACTTTTTTTTTCCAAGACTTTCTCTCGAACTTCGACTACGCAAAAGTTTAGTCGAGAAATAAATCTGCCTCCAATTCAGATTCGTTATACGAATGAAAAGAACTCAAAGGATTTTTTTAATTTTTTAACTTATAATTCACTAGAAATATACCTTACGAAAAGACGAGAGAAAAATAAAGTACTTTATTCGATGTATACTATCCAGGACACTTCCATGACACTGCTAGCTTTATGCTCCTGTACAAAATGTTCGCTATATATATATATATATATATATATATATATATATATATATATATATATATGATATATATATAAATATATATATATATATATAATTTCTACTGCAAAGTAAGGGGCATGGAGGAACTATTTATTCTTTCATAGTCTATTATTTATAAATATGCTAAAACTTAAGAGACCTTTTCAATATATATGCACTGAAATACCCCCATATTTTCAATATCTATATTTTTGTGCGTGTACAGTACATACATACATACATACATACATATATATATATATATATATATATATATATATATTATATATATATATATATATATATATATATATATTTATATATATTTATATTTATACATATATAAATAAATATATATATATATATATATATATATATATATTTATATTTATATATATATATATATATATATATATATATATATATATATATATATATTTATATTTATACATATATAAATAAATATATGTGTACTGAAATTCCCAAATATTTTTAATAGGTAGTAGGTTGGCCAGGGCACCAGCTGGCCGTTGAGATACTACTGCTAGAGTTATGGGGTCCTTTGACTGGCCAGACAGTACTATATTGAACCCTTCTCTCTGGTTACGGTTCTTTCCTTTTGCCTACACATACACCGAATACTCTGGCCTATTATTTACAGATTCTCCTCTGTCCTCATACACCTGACAACACTGAGATTGCCAAACAATTCCTCTTCACTCAAGGGGTTAACTACCGCACTATAATTGTTCAGTGGCTACTTTCCTCTTGGTAAGGGTAGAAGCGACTCTTCAGCTATGGTAAGCAGCTCTTCTAGGAAAAGGACACTCCAAAATCAAACCATTGTTCTCCTGTCTTGAGTAGTGCCATAGCCTCTGTACCATGGTCTTCCACTGTCTTGGGTTAGAGTTCTCTTGCTTGAGGGTACACTCGGGCACACTGTTCTATCTAGTTTCTCTTCCTCTTGTTTTGTTAAAGTTTTTATAGTTTATATAGGAAAGATTTATGTTGATGTTCCTACTTTTTTAAAAATATTTTATTTTTCCTTATTTCCTTTCCTCACTGGGCTATTTTCCCTGTTGGGGCCCCTGGGCTTATAGCATCCTACTTTTCCAACTAGGGTTGTATCTTAGCATTTAATGATAATGATGATAATGATGATGATAATATTTATCCACTGAAATTCCCACAATTTCCAGTATACAGTATATGCACTGAAATTCTCACAGATTTTAAATATGTATGTACTGAGGGTCTATCATATTTTTGATGTGTAAACACAGAAATTACCTTATATTTTAAATATAGAAGAGAAAATTGAACATTCGGAGAATTTTCATTGTCTTATAAATACTGTTTAAGAAGAAAAAACGCTATTGTTTATAAATATGATGAGTCATAATAGAAAACATTTAATCTCGGCAGAAATCTCAAAGATTAATAAAACTAAATCTGTGGTGATGGACTTTCAGTGCCAGATAAGTAGACCGTCTATTTAACCTCCAGGATATGTATAAACTTTATACAGTATACTGTACTCTAAATCATTTTATTGATAGAAAAAAGTGAAATTAGCTTAATCATGAGAAGAGCTTTTAACGGTATGCAATGAAAAACTGCTACCCTAAATTAGAAGATTCATCAAGCCAAAATCTATTTACAAAGAGCCTACTACTTAGGGAAAACACTGGCGACCTTTGGATCAAAGCACAATTAATGAGTAGTCGCTGAACCGACGCTGATTGACCTAAATGCTAATGAGAGAGAGAGAGAGAGAGAGAGAGAGAGAGAGAGAGAGAGAGAGAGAGATAATTAGTTTCCCAAATAATGGTTTATGCAATGCTTGTGTACGTGACCCATCAAGAATGACGGCTAAATATTTAGATAGATGTGCAAACACGTACCTTTCTCTCCAGGATATGACTACTTCCTCTCTCCCCTACCAGAGGGACGGGGGAGCTTAGCATGACAGGAAAAAAATATATAACCAGACATTTGCTCTTTATTACATAGGTCAGATTCAACATTTCCTTTCAAATGTCCTTTTGACATCAAATGAATTCAGGACAGACAACTAAATCTGAAGAATCAACAAATCCGGACGCAATTATTTAATGAAACAAGTTTCTAAGACCAAAAATCAACGTCAAACAAGATTCATTAACGAAATCCCGAGACAACTTATTAAAAATGAAGTTTGGTTTCCGTCATTTAATAACTGTTTCTTTGTTAGATACTTATGCTTGTCATATTTGTATGTGTGTGTATACTGTACTGTCTTTAGTTTTCCCTTTCAGCCTTAGTAAGACAATAAAGTCTTTTTCAAGTTACTTAAAGTCAAATCCTTAACAAAACGGGATACACTTATTTGGAAAACCATTAACCAACTCATCTCTATCTGAAAATAAAACAAGAGAAAACAAAATAAATGCCAATCGATCAAGGACACACACACTATCCTGGATCAAATTTCAAATTGCCACAAATAGTCAAATGCTTCAATTAAATTTTACAGAAAAAAAAATTTATATTTCAAAACGTGTCGTTAAAATTTAGTTATTTGCTTTTAAGTTGGAGAAACCTTTATGACAACTTGCCTCAATGAGGTCGCTTATTTCCTGAAAATCTCAATTGACCAGAGCAATTATCTGCACCTCGACAAATCTCGATGAATGGATTATGGTCAGCATTTCATTCAAATTTCAGAATAAACTAACAGTATATTATACAATCAAATCAGCACCTAGATAAGGTTATGGTAGTCTGTTGGAAACTTCTTAAACTCACACCCGTGAGTCAAGTGTTCAATCCCCGTTCAAACATTACAGTATATAGTTGCCACGATGGAAAATTTGAGAACCCTATAGATCCCTGGTCCTAGCTTGGGTCGGTAAAGCGACTTGGGGTTTAATCATATGTATATATTGTCAGTCCTAATAACATCGTCCTGCCATTGCAAACAATTAGCAAGAACCTACACAAGCCGGGTTGTGGTGGCCAATTTGAAACGACCCTGCCTTGTGATCGCCATACTGGGGTTCGAGTCCGGCTCAAGCTTGATAGTATCTTGATGTGTCTGCCACCTTCCCATCCTTGTGAGCTAAGGGTGGAGGCTTTAAGGTGGAATATAGGTCTACCTGCTGAGCCATCAGCAGCCATTATCTGACCGTCCCTGGTCATAACTTGGGTGATGAAGGGGCTTGGGCGCTGATCACATGAATATATGATCAGTCTCTAGGCCGTTGCCACTGTCCCTTGCCTCTGCCATCCATGAGCGGCCTTTAAGGACAACGAGTCATGAATGATATGGAAAACTCTAGTTCGTCTCAGAGGAGATCTGGACATCCAGACATTGCCATATAGTTGTAAAACATTAAAGATAAGGTCCCAGGAAAATCTATCTAAATGCACATGTCACAATGGATGGAAGAGTATTTTACGAGGCATAACGTTTAATATCTCCCCAGAAGAGGCAGGACCTTCTTAAAGGGAAGTTAATTTTACCTAATTTTTCCTTTGGCGAAGAGGTAAGATTCCTTTAGAGCCGTACTCTAATTTCTTGACGCTTCAACGTTACATATGATAAGGATTTGAAAACCAATTTCCATACTATTCATTTGTTATAAAGTAATCAAAATGAAAAGCTCTATAACTCATAGCAAGTAAAAAAAGGAGAAAAAACATGAAATGAATGTTGTACTATAATTGAAATTAAAAATTAAAAGATCATCGTCCTAAAAACAAAATCCCAAAAGGGTACGAATTCAGCAAACCAAACGCATAATATATATATATATATATGTATATGTATATATATATATATATATATATATATATATATAGGAATGCCTGTGTTAATAAAACCGTTGCGTTTTCCAAACTCCAACGAATAACCAAAATCTCGTTGCTAGAAATCCTCTAAACGGTGGATTAACGATGAGCCTTTTCCATGCATTTCCAAAGGCCTTGAAAACTGACAAATCGATTTCTCTCTCTATCCTCCATCCCTTACATAAAACTTTTTAAAATTTATTTGAAAAAAATATATGTTATTCTGCTCTTCCTTCTTTACCTACGGATCAATCTGATAAAAAAAAAGAATAAAATCTCACACATAAAATAGCATAAAAAAGAGGACACAGTGCCCAGTTAATTGCAATTCTACCATCCAATCATGATCAAAGCCAATCTCGACCTCAGTAAAACGGAACTTCATTATTCTCCTATCATGTTAGGGATCCGCACTTAGGTTCTCAAGACATTAGAGGCCAATTATTGAAATTATCCCCAAATCTTGAAAAAAAAATTTTGCATTTCAATTAACAAAAGAATACACTTATTTGGATTTACTCTAAGCCCAAACTATACGAAAATACCTTAAATTGTGTATTGCCATGATCAGCAAAGCTATACTAATCAGGGCCACCAATACTAGGTTGGTTTGTGAGCGATCACACATATCTCCCACCATCACCAATCCACATTGCTCAGCTTGGTGATGAAAACTGGCCTTTCCCCAGACATGAATAAAGTCTTGCCTAAGGCCTCTGTCCTGCAGTGGTCTAGAAACAGCTGCACGTGTTGCTGTCCAAAACACATGCTTCCTTGCCATGCATAATTACTTTGTAAATTAAACTTGAAGAAGCAACGCGAGCAAATTTAACCCTCCAAGCAATAATCGTATCCCTCATAAAGCAACTTGACAAAAAAATACTAAGCAATCATTTCTGATATAGTTTCACTTGGAGTGATAACTAAAAAAGAATAAGGCCTACTTTGTTACAAGAAAATCCTCAGGCATAAATGGCCATTGTTCGCCATTTAGAATAACGTAAATCACTACAGAGAGAGAGAGAGAGAGAGAGAGAGAGAGAGAGAGAGAGAGAGAGAGAGAACATTCTTGGTTAGTCTGAGTAGTGTATAACCGTAAGGCTTTGGTACTCCTTCCATTAATTAAACTTGATTGCAATGTCGATGTAGACTTATCGTTATCTATTCTGCGTAAAAACTGTGGTCACAATTTACGGTAAGTCCACTACACATGAACGACATGATTTCTGAGAGAGTTCTTGATTAAAATTGTTCTTAATGCGTCTCAAAAGTGGGTTCTATTAAGAATTCCCAAAGCCATTTCTACAAAAAATTCTTTTAGAATAATTTCTGTCCCGTATATACTCAAAATATTCTCATCTTTGTCATTTATCAAGGGTACTTAATGTACCATTCTCGACAATTTGACAAACCTTAAATCTTGAAGTCTAAGTAAACGAGAACAAGAAAACTCAACAAAAGCTTACTTAAAAATCCAAGTAAACAAAATACGTTGTTAGGCTTAAAAAAATTCTTTCGATACTTCTTTTCAAAACATATCCAGCTTTTATCCAAATATACCAATAAAATGTATTCGTGAATTTTACACACACACACACACACACACACACACACACATATATATATATATATATATATATGTATGTATGTATATATAGATAGATGGATAGATAGATAGACAGATAGATAAAGATAAAGATAACTCGAACCCCGCTATTATATATATATATATATATATATATAGATAGATAGATAGATAGATAGATAAAGATAACTCGAACCCCGTTATTTCCTTTTCATCTCTGGTATACGTATATAATTGGGTATTTCAAAAGCTAATATTCTAGAAAGTAATCTGCTACCAGAATTCAATTCTGTAATAATAACTATGATGCAACAAATTCTTAATCCGCTAATGCATATTACTTTGGACTTGGCTGAGACCTCTTGAATTCTCACTATAATTTGGAAATCGAGAGCCCCCCCCCCCAAAAAAAAATAAAAAAAAACAAGACAAAACTGATATAAATCTATTTACAGCAAGAACCCTCACTGGAATATGACTAGCAATTAAAAGAAAAGAAGGAAAATAGAAGAAAATCATGCATGAAACTTGATCTATCTGCGTTGCTTTTTCTTATTCCATCTCTGCTTAAGAGACTTGTTTTGCCTCAAAAGATCGTGGTTGCAATTAGTACAATAAACCACAACTCTCTCTCTCTCTCTCTCTCTCTCTCTCTCTCTCTCTCTCTCTCTCTCTCTCTCGAATATGGATTCCGGCCAACCGTAACAAGAGCGACTGACAGGAGACCTTTTTCTCTTGTTAGCATAAGAAAGTTCACAAATGAGCTAAGAAATATCAATTCCTGAGAATTTCGAGGTTAAGTAACTGAAACAAAACCTTCATATCTTGTGTCTTATTCACTGGTGGCATAAGGCTTATTTCCCATTGTCCTTCTGATAATTGATTTACTGAAAATCAACAGAATGTTAGTGTATACATACAAGCGCACGCGCGCCCACACAAACGCGTGCACACACACACAATCACACACACACACACACACACACACACACATATATATATATATATATATATAAATTATACTGTATATATATGTAATGTATATATCTAGGCTGATGCACACATATTTCATACACACACACACTCACACATACACACACACACACACACACATATATATATATATATATATATATATACATATATATATATATATGAATGTAAATAGAATGCACATATACATATGCATACATTATCATGATCAAACACGTAAACTTTGTTCTAAAAACAATTCATAAATAACTAACTTAAAAATCCTCCACTAGATGATACAAGCAAAATGGTTTAAAGCCAAAAACATAATCATGTAATAGTTCGAAAAAAAAAAAACTTTACACAATAGTCTTACAGCCAATAAATACATAATAAATTAAAATCTGAAGTGTTGGAACGATATTTAAAGTACAAACTAGCACGCAAAATGTTACTAACAGCCGTGGCATTGGTTAGTAGGACCACCCAAAAATTCACCGCCAACTTATTCTAAGCGTATGTTTGGGAGTGGGAAATCATGTTATATACTAATATACGATAATTTAAGAAATTAACATAACCATTGTGAACAATTTAGATAAAACTGAATCCTTAAAATATGTAAGCTTGCTTAGATAATTTTTTTCCCAATTTTCAACTATTCTTATCAATGGACACAAATAACAAGATCATATGTTTTCAAACTTTAGTGCAAAAAGCGAAGGAGTGGTGAGGATTGTCGGCTGGAACAAAGGCCTTAGCTGATGTAATGACGTCATGCAAATTCAATCACTAATTTATGTTACAACCTTCCCCGCCAACCGTTTCTTTCTTGTCATTCTGAGACAAATTATAGGAATTTTATAAACAAAAAGCGAATTGTGCTTAAATTCTTAAAAGACTATTAAACTTTTAGCTAGACTATCACTGGACTATTACTACTCTTAATAATGTATAAATACTTATGACAACAACCCGCTTGTAACTGAAATTAATTTTCAATAGTAAAGACAGGAATTTCTTTGATGAAAAACCTTATATGGATTAAAGAAATGACCCCTGCCAAGATAATACCAATTAATTTCCTATATCACCTTTGGGCAATTGATGAGGATATGAAAGAGTTCATTAGTCAACTTCAAAGCAGCATTAACACAATAAACTAATTAAGGAAAAACTTCTCATGACCATCAAACCTAATTTGAAGGTCAACAAATTACCAGGTATAAACTATTAAGGCTTGAATAGATACTGAACTACTAAACTCTATCACGCCCGCTTACTACGCGGAGGGTACACAAGCAACATTTTAGGGAGAGATCGGAGAAATGGTGGGCGAGGCCACAAACAGAAACTCGCCGCTCGGTAAGTTGTGATAGGGTGCACTGCCTGATGAGAGAGAGAAGTGTGTCAGGAATTCCTGTATCCAACTGTACATGGGTTGTTGATTTACTGAACCGGATGACAAATTTGAATTGTTCTAATTCTCCTGGTTCGAGCTCGGTGTTATAGCTGAAGCTTGCATTAAATGTGGAAGCAATACCATTAAAACAAAGCAAAAGGAAACAGGATTACTGAAGACGGATCCAACATATTCCTTTACAGCATATCTCTCTCTCTCTCTCTCTCTCTCTCTCTCTCTCTCTCTCTCTCTCTCTCTCTCTCTCTCTCTATATATATATATATATATATATATATATATGAAAAGTTTTATAATAAATTTTTCAAGGTAATCCTCCGTGCAAGCAAACAAGCAAACTTACGTAAACCATAACCGCTTTGAAAATAAAAATCAAGGAATCACTTGAAGAAAGTCTGAAGGAAACACTTCGGTAATTCTAGGGATGAGTTTCAGCTGAATGAATGATTACAAAATTAAGTGAAATTATGAAGCAATTTTTAAAAATGTCTCAAATTCTTTACATATTGGTCTCTTTATCTAGCCATTTTCATGATGGTTCAATAAATAAGAAAAATAAAAGTACAATAGAGGCAAACACCCAGTCGACACCATTCAATCAGTGTAACCGATTCATTAAATTTTACCATATTAGTAAAAAAAAAATGTGGTAAATATTCATACTTAAGGGGGTTAATATTGACTGGCTTAAAAAAGCTTTTTTGACCTGAAGTAATTTAAAAGATAAATAACTATCACAGGGTAATGAAGCTGTCACAAAGAATGGCAATATTCAAAATAAGTTATATTTGCCACTTAGGAGCTAAAATATAACATTACTAACCCTAACCTTTAAATAAAAATGAACCTCATCAGTCCGTCAATGCTGCTAGGCATGACCGGATATATATATATATATATATATATATATATATATACCAGACATGTAGCTCTTCATTATATAGGGAAGATGTAAGGAATAACATTGAATAAATCCTCAAAACCTAGAAAAGCTTGAAACGAGGAACGTGATATCTCTTGGTATCGTTTGGTAATCAACCAAATGCCGCCTCCTCTTAAAAAATCTCATCTCACCACCCTCCAAACTCCCCACAGGGAATTGGTCGAGCAGAACTGGGAACTTGATTTACCAAGTCAAAGTTTACCCCTAACAGAAATTATCCTAAATTAACCTAATGATTTAATTGATACATATCAGAGAGAGAGAGAGAGAGAGAGAGAGAGAGAGAGAGAGAGAGAGAGAGAGAGAGAGAGAGAGAGAGAGAGAGAGAGAAAATGGGTAGTGGTGGATAGAAAACATTCTTGATTAGCAGTTCAAGAAAAAACCGTTGGGTGTTGTTTCTTCTACATAAAAAGACGTGAAATTAAATAACCAAGGAATCGAAATTTACTGATCTATTAGGTAAGGGGCGGTGCATCTTCGATAAGCATATTTATAAAAAAGCGACTCATACATAAGATGATATTAAGAAAACTCTCTCATGAGTGATAACTTGCAGGCTTTCAAAAGCTGATGCACCGCTCATACATACCAACACACATGAGCATACATTATTACATTCATTTATATACACACACATATATATGTATACTGTATATATATATATATATATATATATATATATATATATATATATACATATATATATATATATATATATATACATATATATATATATATATATATATATATATAAATGAATGTAATGATGTATGCTCATGTCTGTTTATACATATATATATATATATATATATATATATATATATATATATATATATACACACACATATATATATACATATATATATATATATATATATATATATATATATATGAACAGCAGCCGTTTCTAGTTCAATGCAAGACAAAGACCTCAGAAATATCCTTATTCTTGTTTAGAGTTTGGGCAGTTTTCCTCAATGCACTGGTCACTGCCGATGGGTGATGGTAGGAGACTCTACTCTGATCGCTCACAGCAAACTAACCTAATATTGGTAGCCTAAATAGCACAGCTTTGTAATCATGGCGATACACAAAAGTTAAACCCACAGCAAATATTTGTGGTTGATGACTGCAAGGGCATGCAATTGTAAAAACCCTCTCTCAAATTAAAAATCATGCCGGTTACTATCGCACCAGGCAACCGACCCCTTAATGTAAGGATAACGATGGAAAGAAGAAGAGACAGTGATATATTTGTTTTCAATTTAGTTATATGCAATTACGTCATTCATAGGCGAAGTCATGTCATAATTCCAAATAAAAAATCATAAATTTTGATTTGCCTTATGTAGTTTTAATAAAAGTATTCCACTTGGGTTAAGCAATTAAAAGTGGCATGTACACTATTTCATAGAAAAAAAAATTCAAATGCCACAATCAAAATTAGAAATTCTTTCAAAACTAAAATCTTTTCAAACAAACCCAACAGCCAAGAAAAAAATATCTGAAGTAATCCCAATGCATACTAATTCTTCCTTGCTGGAATTAGTCATCATCCCAAAATTGCCTTTTGTTTGGTACATGGTGTCTTTCTCTTACCGCAACTATTTCCAACGCTTTCACCGAATAATATTGCAAAATTGGTTTACAGATAAAGTAACATATATAGTTTTTCCGTCCGCTCGCATTTCACAGGAGTTCCTCTTTCGATATGAATTTCCAGTTACAAAAACAACAACAAGGGTTGTGACGGCCTATTGGAAACGTACCTGCCCCTCAAGCTCAATAGTTTCTTGTAGTGTCTGCAACCTCACCATCCTTGCAAGCTAAGGATGAAGGGTTTGGGGAAGGGGAGGGGGGGGGGGGCTATTAGTCTACCTGCTGAGTTATCTGCAGCATTTGCCCAGATCCTAGCTAGGTGCAGAGTTAGCTAGGGCGCTAATTAAATGTATATATGGTCAGACTGTAAGCCATTGTTCTCCCAGCTAGATCATTGCTACTGTCCCTTGCCTCTGTCATTTATGAGCAGCCATTAAAACTTTATGCAGAAGGCTGCAAAGAAAAAAAGCAACGCCTTTCTTTGACTCTTCTGGAAAAATCGTAAATTTACCCGAGAATCATTGTACGTGTCTTTATGGAACACAAGAAACATTTAGTAAGAGTCCTAGATCTTCATACATGGTAAATGAGATGAAAGAATTTTGCATGTGGAATGTTGCTGTTACTTAACTAGAGAAAGAATAGATGGAATATCAAGACTTTTTCTAGAGAATTTTTCGGTTTTCAAATAACACTCCTAATTTTTTGAGATGAACCAACTACTCAGAAGAATCTTGATAAACAAATGCACTTGTATATATGATAATATTTTCTACCGTTGCAAAGACTCATATGAACCTAATAAATGTCATATTGAACACGATAAAACATAGGTGATTCCTTGTAGAAAGTCGTCTTAATTTATAAAGGATAATATGTATTCCATTGAGGTACATAAATGTTTGAAATATGAATATTTGATAATATAATTGCGTTACATTTAGCTAATTCATCCATAATCAATATAAACAAAGGATTGAAGTCCGATTTCCTAAAACATATTTTCTAGCATAACTTCATCTATTAATTTTCTGTTATCTTTTAAGAGGATTTTTGAGATTCGAGGAAACCGACGACTTTCATTACAAATTATTCACCCACCTCAGATATGGTACGAATTCGTCGAGAGAGAGAGAGAGAGAGAGAGAGAGAGAGAGAGAGAGAGAGAGAGAGAGAGAGAGAGAGAGAGCTAAACAAATCCATCCGGTCCGAATAATATCAGGATTGCCATCTCCATCTCCATCTGCGTAAACCTAATTATGAGCAGTTAGGAAGTTGGTAAATAGTCCTACGGACTTTCAGCTTTCCAAGATTACTAATTCTGAGAGAAAGTCATTAAACCTCATCACAAACTGAATTACTCCGTTCCAAATCTCTTGTGTAACTTTGTATAAGCGGTCTAATTTGCAAATAAATGGATAGGTGCAGCCGTTTGTGAGGAGATGGACACAGAGTTTCTCGCATACACATTTACATATACACGTGCATGTATATGCATATATATGAGTTTGAGTATGTGTGTGACAACCTTACCATAATCTGAACGCTAATATATATATATATATATATATATATATATATATATATATATATATAGGAAAATTTATCACCTTAATACGTACATTATAGCACGGCCAGGCATCAGAAATATACCTGCTCACACACAAATACAATATGTAAGTAATCAAAGACGAAAAAACATTAAGGCGCACTGAATTCTATGAGGATGTTAAAACCATACATAAAAATCATGACCCAAAGGCCTTAAGGAATATAAAAGAATGAGAAAAAGGAACATCCGTTTTCTCGATTAATCAAAAAAAAAATTCCACCGTCAGGGAACACTAAATGAAACATACAAGGGCATGATTTTTTTTTCTTTTTTTACAAAAGAGTATGTTATAGTGGGCAACAAAGGACATTAGATTGCATAAAGATCTGTTTATTTCATTAATTTATAAAGCTATCATCTCTCCTATTATTAAAGAGCAAGCGTGTGGCTATATATATATATATATATATATATATATATATATATATATATATATATATATGTGTGTGTGTGTGTGTGTGTGGATATATATATATATTTACACACACACACATATATATATATATATATATATATATATATATATATACACACAGACACACGTGTGTATATATATGCACGTATATATATATATATATATATATATATATATATATATATAATATACATAAATATATAATATATATATATATATATATATATACATATACATAAATATATAATATATATATATATATATATATATATATATATATATATACACACACACACAATCACGATAACCTGTATTGCTAGTCGTCAAACTACTCAGTATCTCCCATCCTTCTGGTAGGGGGGAAAGAGAGTAGTCATAGCCTGGTGATAGGGGGTACCCCGAGAGGTACACTCGGAAACCCTAACTGTCGTGTGGTAGTTAGGAAAGGGGGAGGGACAGTGGGAAGGATTAAATGTGTGCGCGCGCATATGTGAGCGCTTAGCTATCTAAAGATTAAGCCGTCATTATTTTAAAGGTCGCGCACATTATTATACAGTACAATAAATAATGGACAAAAGAGCAGAAGACTTGTTTACAATTAACGAAAACCCTTTAAACACCTTAGCAAAAGATATGTTGTCAAAGGACATCAGAAGATGAGATCTGTTAAAAAAAAAAAAAAAAAACTGGGAACATTGCATAAAGAAAGGCTTTATACATCATTAATAAATGATATAACGGTCTTGCAATCATCCACCATTAGAAATAATCTAATGATGTATAACAGGTAAAGCAATACACTTCTGGATAAGTGATTTCGATACAAGCAATATATCACACAGCAATAAGAGTTTCTGATCAAATGTAGTAAAATGCACAACACAGAGAGAGAGAGAGAGAGAGAGAGAGAGAGAGAGAGAGAGAGAGAGAGAGAGAGAGAGAGAGAGAGAGTGTGTGTGTTTAAATTCTCTAAAGCTGAGCGTAAAACTCTATTCTCAGGAAGATGATTATAATAGGCCTCTTGACCTTATAAATTACCCTTGAACGTTTTAGCCAGAGGGAATAAAGAAACGTTAAGGAAACCTCTTAAGCTTTAACGTTTTTTTTTTTAAATAAAGATAAAGAGGAACTTGACGTTCACACTAATGAAACTGAATACGAAATGCCGGAATAGAAAAGATTCCTTTTGTGACTAGCAGTCTATTCCAAGTTATATGTTATTTTCCCTCCTAGAGTTTTTTTTTAAATAACACAGAAGAAAATAACTAAGAAAATTACTTAAAAAGAAGAGTAAAGTACCTTGACTTTATCATACGTTTGATTATACTTCAAGCGTCGTTGATTAAAGCAAAATGTCTTTAGTATTCTGAAAGTAGGGATTTCTTTTTCTGATACACGTGGCATGGAACCTTTACACATTTTCCCATAAGAGTGGCACATTAGGCTTCCTGGATATCATTTTCATATATATATATATATATATATATATATATATATATATATATATATATATATATATATATATTTATGTCCTCGCAAAAATTTTAGAAAAGAAAAACCAAGAATGATTAGAGGATGGTAGAATATTTAAGAATATATTTGAAGAGAGGATAAAAGCAGTGATTGTACTGAAAACTTTAGCAGACTTGAACTGGCTATGGATGCCAAGGCGGGTATGCACTGATAACATGTCCATCCAGCTCCCTTTCATGGATTGATTGATCGATTTTGAGCTGTCTGGCATCTTGACATCGAATCTCTTTCATGAAAGAGAATTGAATAAGTATGAATATGTGAAAAATTGGTTAAAAGGTTAGTGTAGAAAGTGCTGGAAAGATGGCAGTGAAACTGGTATTCTAAAGAATGGGCTTCAATATGAAGGCAGTTTGGGAGTACTATGAGGATCACAGGGATTGGGGCAAGGTGTTTAGGTACGCTCAAAAGTCTTCTGAGATACGTGAATGAAGCAATCTGCCCTTTAGTCTCCTACAATTGTGAAGTTAAGCAATGAATGTGTCAGAGACAGTTGTTATGTATTTTTCTCTTGCATCGACACACGCATATAGAAAATATTATTGAACCCTAAAAATGATGTGTAACGGAAATAGTAAACGCGTAAAAACTTCAATCAGACTTTATGCATCGCAAATTGCTTCTATGAAAAATCGCATAAGTTAAATTCACATACGTCAGGAACCTGGTGATGAAATGAGAATTATGAAAGATGAAGGAAAAACGCAAGACACTCGTGGGACTCTTCAAAGGAGAAGGTAGAGTGGTTAAGTTGTTAGTCTGCATTGGAAAAGGGAAGTATTCTGTAAAAAAGGAAAGAACTCGAGAGAGAGAGAGAGAGAGAGAGAGAGAGAGAGAGAGAGAGAGAGAGAGAGAGAGAGAGAGAGAGAGAGAGAGAATTACTTTCAAGGAATAGTTTTAAAAGTTGATATTCAATAACAAATTATACACACAATAAAAGAGAAATATAAATATTCAACAGATATATATTATGTCATTAAGATCATTAATAGCTTTACCATTAATATTAGACGATTTCAGAAAATGGACTCTCTTTGTGGCTAAAAATTTCATCTACAGTGTATTGTAATTAATTGTGTCAAATACTGAGCATACTGATGATGAATATTAAGTTAACATGACCTTAAATGGATCGAAGAGAAGCATCCAGTCAATATTTATTTAATTCTGAAAATGATATTGGTAAAAAATTTGTCCTCATTAAGCTCACTCTTTTACATTTTTTTTTACCTCTGACGCCAACAAAATGACCTGGTAGTATCAATGACTATTTGATTATAATCAAATAGTCATTGATAATTGTCAATGACTATTTGATCCCCATCGTTAAGTTAAATTTAGATTAAAACACCGTTATCGTGTGCCCCAATTTTATAGCGAATTAGATTACGTAACCTATTGGATACGTCACTGCCTCGCATTCTGCCAGACTAGGGTTCGAATCCCGCTCGAGCTCGATTGTTTCTGGCGTCTTCAACCTCACCATCCTTCATGTGCTAAGGATGGGACTTTGGGGGGAGCCTACAGGTCTACCTGCTGAATCATAATCAGTCATTGACTGGCCTTCCCTGGTCCTAACTTGGATGGAGAAGAGACTTGGGCTCTGCTCATATGTATATGTGGTCATTCTCAAGTCTATAGCATTGTTATGCCAAGGCATTGTCAAAGTCCCTTGCCTCTGCCATTCATGAGCGACTATTAAACCTTTAAATCGTAACATGATCATTTGTTTCATCAATTATTTCAATTCCACAAACAATATAATTGCCTTGATATACAAAGACCCACTATGACAGCTTTTAAGAGAGACAGAGATTTCTTAAATGAACTGATTTATTGCCACCCCCCCCCCCCACCCAAAGAGTAGAAACAAACAAATACAGCTTCGCTTTTCAATGGCAGTACACATGAAGGACATGAGTTCCACATACAGCCTCAATACTTAACGCAACATAAATCTTAAAAGGAATTTATATTTTTTCCTGGCTATAAAACCTACGTCCTTTGAACTAGGAACTAATATCTTTAGTTCTCATTTTCAGGAACGAAAGGTTTGCATAGGTTTGTTAAAATATATAAAGAAGCTCAACTAGTTTCAATTTGTGGCTTTCGCCAACTAGCGAATGTCTGACGAACGAAGAAAAACTCATAGCCAAGAATTATCACTGGAGAACATTTATGAAATCTAGCCCTTATATATATATATATATATATATATATATATATATATATATATATATATATATATATATATATATATATATACACATACATATGTATATATATATATATATATATATATATATATATATATACTTTTTCCACGGGGAGGAGGTGAAAATATAAAGCGCTATTTTCCTGGAGGGGTGAGGTTGCTAGCCAACGCCCAACCCCATAGATATGCAGAAGCTTCAACTGCTGGTCACCCAATCAGGTACAACATACCAATAACTAGAATGGGCCCTAGGCATAAATAGGTTCTAAGCTGAAAAGAGTATATATCATATTTTGATTTTCCCCTTACCTTTTTAGAATGCAGGATCAAGAATGCTTCTGGAAACCAAAAAGGACGCTTACCTGGAATTAGAAAATACAAAGAAAGGGTTAGGTAATATGTGGAAAATCTTAACTTTATGCTTATCGCTGTCTTACCCTAATATAAAGAAACCATCATGAAAAAAATTTTCATTAATAATAATAATAATATCTCCCCTGTAAAGTAGAGAGCGTGACTGGTTATATACTCGTATATATATACACACATTATATATATATATATATATATATATATATATATATATTTAAATATATATATACTACTTCACCTATTGACGCAAAGGGCCTTGGTTTGATTTCACCAGTCGCCTCTATCTTGTACTTTTAAATTAATACTTCTCTAATCATCATCATCTACATCACACTTCATAGACTTCAGCCATATAGGCCTGGGTCGTCCAACTCTTCTAGTGCCTTGTGCAGCCCAGTTCAAAGTTGGGTAAACTTATCTCTCTTGGGGAGAGCGAAGAGCATGTCCAAACCATCTCCATCTACTCCTCACCATAATCTCATCCACATATGGCGCTACAGTAATCTCTCTTATAGTTTCATTTTGAATCCTGTCCTGTCATTTAACTCTCAATATTCTTCAGACGGCTTAATTTTCAAATCTACTAAATCTGTTGGATATTGTTGCACTGTTATACCGCGACTCATGTCCATCCTGTAACTCCGATCTCATTAACTGATATATAGCCTGATTTTCATATGACATTTCAGGCGATTTCCTTTCCAAATTATACTGAACCTAGCCATTGTCTGATTCGCTTTTTCAATCTTTCATTAACTCCAATTCTAAAGACGCTGTATTAGTGATCATAGTTCCTAAATATTTAAATGACTCATTAATCCTTTCTCCTTCCAATGATATTTCATGTTCCATTGCATATATCATTCTCATCATCTGTCTTTATTATGTTTATCTTGAGCCCAACCTCCTTCAATATTTCATGCATTCTGGTAAGCAAGCATTGAAAATCCTGCGGTGTTCTGCTAATAAGCACAGCGTCATCAGCATATTCTAAGTCAGCTAACTTCCTATTACCAATCCAGTCTAATCCTTCTCTACGCGTTACAAAATCCATGAGGAGGATAAACATAGGTGACAACACATTCCATTGGAGCACTCCACTGTTCACGGGAAATTCATTTGATTGGACTCCACTAATATTAACTTTGCACTTAATATGCCTCACGAACAAAATTAATCAAAATCATATATTTAAGAGGAACTCCTTAATAACGCAGGCACGGCACGGTGTAGGGATAGGGAAGTGGGGAATAGGGGATAAGGATAAGGATGAGTACCCCTGGATACAATCCAGTTTATAGCCCGAAGGCAGGAACTCGGGATGGGAAAGAGTAAGAAATAAGGGGGGAAAAAGAAGTATAGGAGGAGAGTAAAAGAGAGGGGCAGACCCTCTTGCAATGTTAGGTAGAATAAGGTAGAGTGGATAGGAGAGGAAAGGAAGGGTTTTTTGGTTCACGCATCTAGCCCTGCTGTAATAAGAATGTTAGATGGCCCCCTCCGAAGGCAAAAATGGTATGATGGCAAATTATTTATGAGTTATGAATTTGAAAATTAATTTGAATTATTAATTAATGGTGGTTAAGGTGTTGAGTTAGTCGGTAGAGATATATCTCGGCCGGGGTGGATCATAATTGATTTTGGGATCTAGTCTCCTCCACCAGTTGTGATCCCGAGTATGTCCGTTGGAAAGAGTCCTTGTAACTGTGCAAAGGTCGTCATCGTCAATGGCTAATTTGTCCCAGGTTTTCTGGCTAAGCCTGTGAAACCTGACATTGAGGGGTTCCAGCTTGGAATATTGATGGAGATCACGTATTTTATTAAAATAAGGAGGCCCCTCCTTATAGGCTCGCCTCAGAGCTTTATTTTGTACCGCTTGCATTTTCCTCAATGATGACTTACTAATAGTACTAAATATTACAGTAGGGTATTCTAATTGTGGCCTTACTAGGGATTTATAAAGTCTCAGTTGTGTTTTAGTGGATAAACCCTTGAATCTTTTTAACCTACTGTCCGTCAATCTGGAAATGTTAACTCTATCTTTAACATGGGAAAGCAAGCCAGACCGTTTGAATGTACACCCAAGTATTTTTGCATTATTTCTATATGGAATACGAACGTTATCTATGATTATAGGCGGAGGATTGTTGACCGTTATTGATAATAATTGGAATTGGTTAATATTTGTAGTTATTTTCCATTTCTTTTCGTAGTTATTGATTTTTATTAATTCACGGACAGGACTTTCCACAAAACTGGCCGGTGTACACCATTCATTTCCTGTCACACTGTGCGGCATTACCAAACATGACTACTTGGTCTCTCCACGTCCCTAATGGAAGGCCGAAAGTAGTCATACCCTGATGAAAGGGGGTACACCGAGAGGTACTTCTGAAAGTGGGAGGGGTGGGAAGAGTTGGATCTGTGTGCACGAATGTGCGTGACGTGTATATCTAAATATTTAGCAGTCAGTTTTGACGGGTAGGGTATACTAGTAATATCAATATTAATAATAATAATAATGATAATCGTTTGCACTGAAAATGCCTCAATAATAAGAACGCTATCAAATTTGATCAACCTTTGTTGGTATCCATAACACCGAAACCTTTTTACTCCCAAAATAGAACGTCATTATCACTAGCACTTAATGGATGGGGGATACTAGTGATGTGTGTGTGAGAGAGAGAGAGAGAGAGAGAGAGAGAGAGAGAGAGAGAGAGAGAGAGAGATATATACATAGATAGATAGATAGATAGAAGATACGAAGATAGGTATATAGATATTTAGATACACAGATAGATAGATACATACATAGATAGATAGCTAGAGATTGATAGGTAGAGATAGATAGATAGATAGGTAGGTAGATAGATGGAGGTAGATAGATGGATATAGATAGATAGGTTGATAGATAGATAAATAGATAGATAGATAGATACATAGGTAGAGATATAGAGATAGATAGATAGATAGATGCACATATAGATAGATAGATATATAGATAAATGAATCTTTAGATATAGATATATAGATACACAGAAAGATAGATAGATAGATAGACAGATAGATAGATCGATATATAGAAAGATTTACAGATATATAGATAGATAGATAGCTATAGATAGATAGATAGATAGATACATTATATAGATATATAGATAGATATTTAGATAGAGATAGATAGATACATAGATATATAGATAGAAGATACAAAGTTAGGTAGATAGATAGATAGTTACAGATAGATAGGTAGATATAGATAGATATATAGGTAGATATAGATAGATGGATAGATAGATAGATGGATATAGATATATAGGTAGATAGATAGATAAATAGATAGATCGATATATAGATAGATAGATAGATAGACAGATAGATATTTTGATTTATGCACAGATAGATAGATAGATAGGTAGAGATAGATAAATAGATTTTCAGATAGATAGATATATAGATACACATAGATAGATAGATAGATAGACAGATAGATAGAGAGATAGGTAGATAGATAGAGAGATAGATAGATATTTAGATTTATGCACAGATAGATAAATAGATAGATAGATAGATAGGTAGATATAGATAGATAGATAGATAGATAGGTAGATATAGATAGATATATACTTAGATAGATATTTATATAGATAGATTGATAGACAGAGAGGGGTAGATAGATATATAGTTATACAGATAGATAGATAGATAGATAGAGATATATACAAATAGATAGATAGACAGATATTTATATATAGATAGATAGTTAGATAGATAGATAGATGCACACATAGACAAATAGATAGATAAGTATATATTATTCCTTTGTACGCACGTTCTATATGCTTTTGTAACATAATATGAACTCATATTGTCCGTGTATTTCGGCCCTTTAATGAAATCAAATTAATGAAGAAAATAATAATAATAATAATAATAATAATAATAATAATGATAATAATAATAATAATAACCAGACTAAAATGCAATTTCTTTCTTTTTTCGGCAAGGAAGAAAAAAATGAGATATAAATAGAAGTTCCAAGTCAATTTTCAAGAAAATTGTGTTATAAATTTGTCTGATAAACCTGTATCAAGTGAAGTAAAAAAGGCCTTGGGGTTTGGTTTATCATTCGCAGTAAATAAAAAAAACCTAATAGTGTAGATATTGCCTCTGCCTTTGTAAAATTGGAAAAAAACTAAGAAAATTCCCCAGTGTAACATCGACATTGCTAAAGGGCTTATTTATTCGGTGATGGGATATGCAAACACCTGCAATTTCCCTAAACGGTTTTTAACAGCCCTAAAATCGTTGAAAAATGACTGTGAATTACATATCACAAAAGCAGAAAAAGCTAATGTATTAGTTATTATGAACAAAACTTATTTAGAAAAGATGTATGTACTTTTATCTGATGTTTTCAATTACATAAAATTAAGAGTTAATCCCTTAGACGAGGTCATCAAAGATTTTAATAAAAACTTAAAATCTATCTTAAAACAAGAAAAATCCTTAATTAATGCCTTTATCTCTACTGGTCCGTCTTTGCCTTATTTATATGGTTTAATAAAAACCCATAAAACAGGATATCCAATCAGACCAATTATCAGTGCTACAGCAGGTTCTATTAACTATAAATTATCCAAATATTTAGTCAAATTACTTTCCCCGATCTTAGAATCTATTTCAACCTCTCATATAAAAAATTCTGTTGATCTTTGCGAAAAATTACAAAAAGTTAACCTTACGTCTAGACATAGATTAGTAAGTTTTGATGCAACTTCATTGTTTACCAAAGTGCCGGTTGATGACTTATTGGATTTCCTGTCGGGTATTTTAGATGCTTATGATTTACCTTTATCAACCCATACTATTATTGAGCTCATTTGTTTGTGCATTAAAAAGTGTAAATTTAGTTTTAATGGAGATTTCTATAAACAGGTTTTTGGTATGGCTATGGGTAATCCTTTGTCCCCACTTTTATCCAACATATATAAGGAATTTTTTTAATCTAGATTAATCCCTTCAGTATGGTC
This sequence comes from Palaemon carinicauda, assembly GCF_036898095.1. Taxonomy (NCBI): domain Eukaryota; kingdom Metazoa; phylum Arthropoda; class Malacostraca; order Decapoda; family Palaemonidae; genus Palaemon; species Palaemon carinicauda. The sequence continues at coordinate 104,796 of NW_027172280.1, read as the reverse complement.
TTCCCAAATTGTGTGGTATCGATATGTTGATGATGTTCTAGGTATTTTAGAAGAAAATTTTAATCTTGAGGGCTTTGTTACAATCATTAATTCATTAGTACCATCAATAAAATTCACTATAGAAAATGAAGAAAATAACCGTATCCCATTTTTAGACGTTTTAATAGTTAGAGAAACAGATAAATTTAAGTTTTCCATATATAGAAAGCCTACAAATAATTTTTCATATGTACATTTTTACTCCGGTCACTCTAAAAATATTAAGCATTCAGTTTTTCCCTCCATGTACCTTAGGGCATTGAGAATTTGTAGCCCAGATTACTTTGAGGAGGAGTTCACTAAAATAGAAAAAATTGCAACAGATCTTTGTTATCCTAAATATTTCTTAGAAAAATGTATGAATAAGGCTAAGCAAACATTTTATAGTGTCCAATTAGAGAGAAAGGAAACAATTAATAATATGCTTTGTTTACCATTTCATGTTTGTTTTTTAGATGTTATACCCCTTTTGAAAAAACTAGACATTGCTGTAGTGTTTAAATATAATTGTACATTAAAAAAACATGTTAATTAAGAATAGTTCTGGAAATGATAATAATGTAATATATAGCATTCCTTGTTCAGAGTGTAACCTATTTTATGTTGGCCAAACATCAAAAAGTATACCAGTCAGATTAAAACAACATCAGGTGGCCGTCTCCAGGGGTTCTCTTAATAATGCCTTGGCCTCCCACTGGTTAGGGTCAAGTCACAGAATTGGTTGGTCAAAGACGGAAAAAGTAATCCATGTAAATGACTATTTCCAAAGGAATATTGTTGAATCATTTTTAATCTTCTGTACTCAAGGTAGAAATTTGAATCTAACCCCAGGTCTGTTTTCCGTTAATCCAGTATTATCCTTTTATCTAAAATCTGACTTCTCCGGAATTATTAAGAAACTGACAGCTGTTGGATCCCCTTCTCCAGTATAAATACAATGTCTTTGTATATGTATTCTCATTGCTGAGTTTGATAATGTCCTGAGTGGACGAAAGTACTAACTCCAATCAAGTCTTTTTCATTTTTCCTTTCGTGGCTATAATACATTTTATATTCATCACGTGTCAGCTTTCGTGATTTTTACACACACACACACACACACACACACACACACACACACACATATATATATATATATATATATATATATATATATATATATATATATTATATATATATATATACATATATATCCCTTTCTGAGGAACAATTCCTTAACGTGGTGAAAGGGTTTGTGAATTGCCATGATCAGAAAAGCTTTACAAGTCAGGTTTACCCATACTAGGTTGGTTTGCTGTGAACAACCTGACAAAAGTCTCTCACCATCACCAATTCGCTCAAGCCAGCTTGATGATGAAAACTGGCTAAACTCCAGACATGAATTGAGATGATGTCTTTGTCCTGCGGTGGAGTAGAAACAGCTACATTTGTTGTGTGTGTATATATATATATATATATATATATATATATATATATATATATATATATATATATATATATATATATATATACACATATATATATATATATATATATATATATATGTGTGTGTGTGTATGACATAAATGAAAATAGCACTCAAGTTGTTACTATAGCCCATTTTTCTAAAAGTGAACTCTGGAATATCTTTTTCCCCAAATTCCAACTACGCATGTATCTTGCACAGCTGTAATTTGAATAATCGAGTCCGGACATTCCTTAATTGTGTGGTGTATATCATGTGCATATCTATATAATTAAAAGCTACTGCCATCATTGGCTTCTATTTTCTGTTCTTTTTTTGCAATTCATCTGTTTTAACAATTTTCTCGCTAGAGAGGACTTACTCTTTGGTGATCCAAGTTGACTGATAAAATCGTAACAAAAGAAAATGTAATAAGAAAAGATAATTCTTTTTTCAATAGTTGGTTTCGTCGGCAAGGAAACTATCATAAAATTAGATAAAACTTTTAATAGGAACTTTTCCAAATATGTTAATGAAATTTCATTGGCTTTCCTGTCATTGCGAGGTCCAACATCTAAAGCATGAATCGATTTTCCATAGATTTAGGTGAAACAAATGCTCCAAGATTCACAAAGTGCAAAAGAAATCACGTTTGATAAAGATATTTTCTTATTTAATTCAAGAAACAAATGAAATACCTAGAATAGTCGATAGCTATAAAAAAGCAGAACTGATTACTGGTAAACTACTGTTGCCATTCAGAGGAGCCGACGTAAATGATCAATAAAAGAGTTATGATCACTGATCTGGGAGAAAATAATCATTTGTCACATCCAATCACCTCAACACTTGTAACCAGCATTACAGAACTACAAATTTTCCAGAGAATGAACAGTAAAATAATAAGGTAACATACAGTAAGCAAAACATTACAAGAATCTTCCCTATATAATAAAAAGTGTCTGGTTATTACATACATACACACACACACACACATATATATATATATATATATATATATACATATACCGTATATACTATACATACATACATACATGCATACATATATATATATATATATATATATATATATATATATATATATATATATGTATATATATATATTCACGCTCAGCTCTCCCGTCCATCAGGCAGAGGGAGATGGGGTAGTCATACCCTAGAGAGAAAGGGGTTAACTTCGAGTAAGTGCATATCTCTATCTAAATATTTAGTCGTAATTTTTAACGGGTCACGTACACTAGTGGTTTTCCTGAATAATGAAAATGAAGACGCAAAAAAAAAAAAAACTCTTCGGTCTGATTTCAATTTCATTTCCCCTCCGAGAAGAATGGTTTCCCCAAATCACTCTGGAACTGCAATATGTAAAAAAAGCACTACTAAATTCTGAAGACGAGATGGAAATTGTTCCTAAATGGAAATATCTAATAAACTAAAAAAAAAAAAAATTGACAAATGGATCGAAGAATCGTGACACTCAGATAAATAATATTATTATTATTATTATTATTATCATCATCATTAGTACCATTATCATCAGTATTATTATTATCATTACTAGCAAAGCTACAGCCCTACCTGAAAGAGCAGGATACTATAAGCCTAAGGGCTCCAACAGAGAAAAAAAATCCCAGTGAAGGAAAGAATTAATGAAAAAAGCAAACTACAAGAGAAGTAATAAACAATTGAATAAAATATTTTAAGAACAGTAACAGAATGAAAATAGTTATTATATAACGCGAACTGTTCGACAAAGGATAACGAAAAAAAAACACCAAAGGTGTATTCAAACTAGACAAGATTTAAAACATGTGAACAAAACAATAATTTTCTACAAATCATAATTTTTCCTTTTATCAATTGGAACGTATTGATGGAATGGAAAATCAACTGAGGTGGACAACAAACATTCGTCATATATATATACACACATACATATATATATATATATATATATATATATATATATATATATATATATATATATATATATATATAAAAATAAGCGTAAGTGTATAGCATATACACTTCAGTACACACACGCAAACACGGAAAATATTTCAGAACACCATGAAACGTGTTAGAAATTACTACACTTTTAAAACACGAAGAGGACATGTCAACACAAACTGAATTAGCATGACACTGGAACAAATATTCCTAATTTGGAAGGTCTGAAAACGTCCACTGGGATGCAAGTACAAGCGATAAGTCCTATAAATTGGCCATAATTATTCGTTTTATCATTAATATATTCATCATCATCATCTCCCCCTACGCCTATTGATGCAAAGGGCCTCGGTTAGATTTCACCAATCGTCTCTATCTTGAGCTTTTGAATCAATACTTTTCCATTCATTATCTTCTACTTCACTCTTCATAGTCCTCAGCCATGTAGGCCTGGAGCTTCCAACTTCCTATTGTATTATGGAGTCCATTTAAATGTTTGGAGAACTATCAACATGTTACTGTAGTTTTTCCAAAAACAAGATCAATTATAATTTCAATATTGATAGAAAAATAAAGTTTGAGAAAAAAAAACCTTCACACGATGTGAAAAAGCAAATAGAGTAACATCGACCCATAAACTAAGTGCGTGGATGTAGTACGATAGAGAGTAAAAGCTGTGAGATTGGAAGTATGTTTAGAAGTAGAAGGATGGATGTATTGGCCTTGTGTGAGACAAAGATGAAAGGAAAGGGTGAAGTGATGTTTGGTGAAATGTCTGGTAGAGTGTCTGGGATTGAAAGGGGAAGAGCGAGAGAGGGTGTGGCGTTATTGCTGAGTGAATGGATGACAGGTAAAGTAGTGGAATGGAAGGATATATCATCTAGGTTAATGTGGGTAAGGGTTAGGTTGGGTAGGGAATGTTGGGCGTTTGTCAGTGCGTATGGGCCAGGTAGTGAGAAAAGTGAAGAAGAGCGGAATGAGTTCTGGAATGAATTAACTAGGTGTGTAGAAGGACTGGGTAGAAGGAATTATGTAGTTGTCATGGGTGACTTAAATGCTAGAGTGGGCGCTGGAGAGGTAGAAGGTGTCATTGGGAAGTATGGCGTACCAGATGAAAATGAGAGTGGTGAGAGACTGGTAGATATGTGTGTTGAACAAGAGATGGTAATAAGTGCTAGCTTTTTTAAAAAGAAAGATAAAAATAAGTATACATGGGTAAGAGTGGCAAATGGAAGAGTAGTAGAAAGGGCATTAATGGATTATGTGTTGATAACTAAAAGAATGTTTGGAAGATTGAAAGACTTGCACGTGTTTAGGGGTATGGCTAACGGTATGTCTGATCATTTTTTGGTGGAAGGAAAATTAGTTGTAGCAAAAGAGTGGGGGAATAGAGTAGGTGGATGTAAAAGGGAGCTAGTGAGGGTTGAAGAGCTAATAAAACCGGGGGTAAAAAGTAAATATCAGGAAAGGTTGAAAATGGCATATGACGAGGTGAGAGTAAAAGAAACTGGTAATTTAGAGGAGGAGTGGAAGTTAGCAAAAGAAAATTTTGTTGGGATTGCAAGTGATGCATGTGGCAACAAGGTTGTTGGAGGCAGCATGAGGAAGGGCAGTAAATGGTGGAATGAAGGAGTGAAGGTAAAAGTGGAAGAGAAAAAGAGGGCTTTTGAAGAATGGCTGCAGAGTAATAGTATAGAGAAGTATGAAAAATATAGAGAGAAAAATGTGGAAGTAAAGCGCAAGGTACATGAGGCAAAGAGGGCAGCTGACCTGAGGTGGGGTCAGGGATTGGGTCAGTCATATGAAGAGAATAAGAAGAAGTTTTGGAAACAAGTGAAGAGAGTAAGGAAGGCTGGCGCAAGAATTGAAGAGACAGTGAAAGATGGAAATGGAAGGTTGTTAAAAGGAGAGGAGGCAAGGAAAAGGTGGGCGGAATATTTTGAAAGTTTGCTGAATGTTGAGGATAATAGGGAGGGAGATATAATTGCTGTTCCAGGTGTTGAGGTGCCAGTGATGGGAGATGAGAATGAGAGAGAGATTACAATAGAGGAAGTGAGGAGAGCACTAGATGAAACGAGAGTAGGAAAAGCATCTGGTATGGATGGTGTGAAAGCTGAGATGTTGAAGGAAGGGGGTGTGACTGTACTTGAATGGTTGGTGAGATTGTTTAATATGTGTTTTGTGTTGTCAATGGTACCAGTAGATTGGGTTTGTGCATGTATTGTACCACTATATAAGGGTAAGGGAGATGTACATGAGTGTTGTAATTCAAGAGGTATTAGTTTGTTGAGTGTAGTTGGAAAAGTGTATGGTAGAGTAATGATTAATAGGATTAAGGATAAAACAGAGAATGCAATCTTGGAAGTACAGGGTGGTTTTAGAAGAGGTAGGGGTTGTATGAATCAGATTTTAACAGTTAGGCAGATATGCGAGAAATATTTAGCAAAAGGTAAGGAGGTGTATGTTGCATTTATGGATCTGGAGAAAGCATATGATAGAGTTGATAGGGAAGCAATGTGGAATGTGATGAGGTTATATGGAGTTGGTGGAAGGTTGTTGCAAGCAGTGAAAAGTTTCTACAAAGGTAGTAAAGCATGTGTTAGAATAGGAAATGAAGTGAGTGATTGGTTTCCGGTGAGAGTGGGGCTGAGACAGGGATGTGTGATGTCGCCGTGGTTGTTTAACTTGTATGTTGATGGAGTGGTGAGAGAGGTGAATGCTCGAGTGCTTGGACGAGGATTAAAACTGGTAGGCGAGAATGACCATGAATGGGAGGTAAATCAGTTGTTGTTTGCGGATGATACTGTACTGGTAGCAGGCACAGAAGAGAAGCTTGACCGACTAGTGACAGAATTTGGAAGGGTGTGTGAGAGAAGGAAGTTGAGAGTTAATGTGGGTAAGAGTAAGGTTATGAGATGTACGAGAAGGGAAGGTGGTGCAAGGTTGAATGTCATGTTGAATGGAGAGTTACTTGAGGAGGTGGATCAGTTCAAGTACTTGGGGTCTGTTGTTGCAGCAAATGGTGGAGTGGAAGCAAATGTACGTCAGAGAGTCAATGAAGGTTGCAAAGTGTTGGGGACAGTTAAGGGAGTAGTAAAAAATAGAGGGTTGGGCATAAATGTAAAGAGAGTTCTATATGAGAAAGTGATTGTACCAACTGTGATGTATGGATCGGAGTTGTGGGGAATGAAAGTGATGGAGAGACAGAAATTGAATGTGTTTGAGATGAAATGTCTAAGGAGTATGGCTGGTGTATCTCGAGTAGATAGGGTTAGGAACGAAGTGGTGAGGGAGAGAACGGGTGTAAGAAATGAGTTAGCGGCTAGAGTGGATATGAATGTGTTGAGGTGGTTTGGCCATGTTGAGAGAATGGAAAATAGTTGTCTGCTAAAGAAGGTGATGAATGCAAGAGTTGATGGGAGAAGTACAAGAGGAAGGCCAAGGTTTGGGTGGATGGATGGTGTGAAGAAAGCTCTGGGTGATAGGAGGATAGATGTGAGAGAGGCAAGAGAGCGTGCTAGAAATAGGAATGAATGGCGAGCGATTGTGACGCAGTTCCTGTAGGCCCTGCTGCTTCCTCCAGTGCCTTAGATGACCGCGGAGGTAGCAGCAGTAGGGGATTCAGCATTATGAAGCTTCATCTGTGGTGGATAATGTGGGAGGTTGGGCTGTGGCACCCTAGCAGTACCAGCTGAACTCGGTTGAGTCCTTGGTTAGGCTGAAGGAACGTAGAGAGTAGAGGTCCCCTTTTTGTTTGGTTTCTTTGTTGATGTCGGCTACCCCCCAAAATTGGGGGAAGTGCCTTTGGTATATGTATGTATGTATGTATCATCATAAGTGTTTTTCCTTCAGATTCTCTGTCAATGGTCGACTTGTGTGAAAAGTAACTAATTACAACTTCATAATATAATTAGTAATTGGTAATTATCTAGCATCATAACATCAATAGTCACTGCTGATAAAGATCAATCAAGTACAGAACACACACCAAGGGCCTTTGGTAACAGGGGGAGAGTGAAAAAGGGGGTGGGGGGGAGGAATAAATTCAAGGAAACTAAAAAATTTATATCTGCAATACAATTGAAATTGGATTTATGGAATTGGTTCCCCTGACCCGCACTGGAACCAGGGAGACCACTCAAAATACAGATGGACCGGGGGGGGGGGGGGTTTGGGGGGGGGGGCGCGTTGTAGCACTATGAAGTAGTTAGATAGATGTTGGATAGTAAGATGGAAGGGAGAGGGAACAGAGATAAAGTAGACGGCTAAGAAGTGGGAGCAGCCAAGAGCGGAAAGGATGCTTTGTAAATGTTGGATGACAACAGACATCTGGAAGGGAGAAAAGACTTTGGAAGGTTGTTGATACAATCCGGTCAAATTGCTACGAGTATCTCCCTAGTGATGGCGGCGGAAATGGGACCCAGGTTTCAAGAATAATCACAGTGATAAACTGTATAATTGTTAATATTATAATGATAAAAGTGGGGGTGGGAAACATATAGGCAAAGATAAATACATATACTGAGTAAAAAGAAGAAGAAAAAGATTGCGGTGGACAAGATATTTACACAAAGAGAAAAAAAGATGAAGATACGAAAAATTTGTCACTTATGTCGATAGAATATTCAACAAAAACATGTATCAAAATATAAATTAAAGACCTATTCAACCGCTTTAAATACTAATGTGTATTTTGACGTAAAATTATTTTATTACATTAATTATCGTTGCTGTTGTAGCGGGTGGGCGACTAAAATAAAAGGGACAGATACAATAGTAAAATGGCATATTAGAACAAGGAAGAAAAACAATACTGATAAAAATTGTTCAGATTCCATTATGACGGTGGACCCTTCATCAAGAGAGAGAGAGAGAGAGAGAGAGAGAGAGAGAGAGAGAGAGAGAGAGAGAGAGAGAGAGAGAGAGAGAGTGAGTTTGATATAAGACACATCAAAGAAATAGGCTACATCGATTTACTGTATTTGCAGAGGTGGGGACTTGATTTATTACCAATAAATCCTGATGCAAGCCATTCATGGTGAAACTTGGCCTCTTGCCCTAAAGACTTTTTCTCAGAACACAAATCGTGGAGACATAGTCTTCCCAGCAAAATGTTTCCTTAGAAAATGTTTTCAACATAATCTAAAGTTGTGAAGTCCAACAGTTTATTTTTATCTTAATCCACGCCTGACAATAAATCATATCTTGATTTTCTTTCCTTCAAGTGCATTATCTTTATCCTCAATATTCTTCTTATTATTATCGTTATTTTCATTTTTAATATCCAAGTTGCAACCTTAGCCTATGCAATATTCAATTTAGTCTATCCAAAGGTTATTCACGAGTAATCATATTCTTAACAGACATGACCGATGTCTTCCGTAAGATTTTAGGACATGAAAATCTAACGTTCCAGTATCTTCAACTAATATTAAAATTGTAGAGACATCAAGGAAAAGGAAAAAAAAATAAAAAAAAAAAAATAAAAAAATGCACGCAGTTAGAACTGAGATATTGATAGAATTCTGAACGACTGCGAAAATCCCAGGACACTTCAGAGCTTCCTCTACGAAAAAGAATACCATGAAGTTCCATATGAGAGAGAGAGAGAGAGAGAGAGAGAGAGAGAGAGAGAGAGAGAGAGAGTCTACAACTTGAGTCGACCACGACATTTCAAAGCTATTTGAACTAGTCTTTATTCTAAATTACATAAATTACAGGAATTGTAAAAAAGCAAAATTACAGTCACTACCAAAATATCTTAAAAACCCAATACAGTAACTATTTCTGAGGTGATGCCACTTAAATATTAACACAAGCTCTCTCTCTCTCTCTCTCTCTCTCTCTCTCTCTCTCTCTCTCTCTCTCTCTCTCTCTCTCTCTCTCTCTCTCTCTCTCCAAAAGGAACAGAGCACAATCAATTAGCATCACTGCCACCCACATTAAAGCTTCCATTTCCACTTGGCCTCTTCCAGGGTCTGATGAAGAGACACCCTGGATAAAGGATTGAAGGACTCGACTGAGTAGAAATTGGTGGAAATAACAGGATTAGCAAAAATATAAAACCTTTGTGATGAAAAAGAAGTAATTCCTAGAATCTGGACAGTCCTTCTTCTCTAACAGATAAAAAGGAATAGGGTTATGTCAGGGAAAGTTTTTTTCTCAGCGGACACTGGAACAGAAGCGTAGAGAAAAATGCCTTGGCAACCAGAATAACTTACATAGTATGATAAGATACATAGAAACAAATTTCTATTCGTAGTCCGCAAGTATCCAGCATGCCTGCCAAAAGCAGGCACAGAATGAGATTAAAAAATTTAAGGGCTGAGCATCACCTATAAAAAATATTTACTCTTACTGAGTACCCCTTACCAGCTTTAAGCTAACCTGGGGGGGGGGGCTATAAATATATAACTACGAGTTTAAGACGCCTCCTCACCCCCTTCAGAGTAACTCTCCGAGCAATCTACGGAATTTATAGACAGATTTCTACTCTTCTTATCATGCCTTAATATTCAATCTCCAAATCGATCAATGCCGGGTACCGTGAGTTTAAGCTGTTTACTGGGGAGGCCACTGCCGTGGTTGGAAACCACAGTGGGGGATTGGGCTTACACAGCTGACGTTCTGGTGAACATCATTTCTGATGAAACTGGAACTGAAACCAGACACCATTAACCTTTGAATATCAATATTGCAGAGACATCAAGGGGAACAGGTACACGCAGTTGGACCCCAGAGATGTAAATAGAATTCGGGACGACCACGAAAATCCAAAGACACTTCTGAGCCTCTTCAAAGAGAGAGAAACCCAAATAAATTTTAAACCTAATTTCAAACTGAATTGTTAATTAAAAATGAAACTTTGCACAATGCCACATAGCGATTCAGGAAATGAATGAGATACAATGAACAGTACAGAGGGGATCTATTAGCAGGGAGTAGGGGAGATAGAGGGAGGCAGAGAATTAGATGGCGAAATAATGTGAAGGATGATATGGAGAGAAGAGGTTTGGTGGAAGAGGATGCCTTTGGTGGAAAGCATTGGAGAGGACGCATCAGGCAACCGACCCCTTTGTGTAAGGATAACGGTGGGCAGGAATTATAAAATGAACTATTAGTAGTTCATTAATCTAAAACTTTCTTAAACATATATTCTTCAAATTATCAAAATCCCAAAATCTTGAAATCCAACTGTTACAGTACGCATGTCTTATCATTTCAAATCCTTCGACAAATATCTGAGGTAGTTCATTAGGCTGTTGTTGTGCTCTGACCTTAATATGCCGACATTATTAACTAATTATGCTTTATCCCGAATTCTAATCAAACACCCTTCTAACGTCATCATGCATATCCGAAATCATCAAAGCGAGCCCACCTTCGCCTGATGTCATAACACACGAGATAATTAATCCATTCTCGTCGATTTTGGAAATCAGCTTAGTTTACGATTTACAAAAAGGAAGAAGAAATTGTCCATCTCCTTTTTTCTTGACCTTGGATCTTGCTCTGTTGGACAATAAAAGCCAACTAACTAAAGTTCATTTTTATATCTGGGATAACATTCTAAAATGTCCAAGATATGTCGTAAATAACAAACGTTCAGCGAAATCACTAAATTACAAGATAGCAGACTGCAATTGCAATATTTCTTCAGCCTTCACTGCAATATTTCATTGATAGCTTTCAAGTCTTCCATTTTCAAGAAACCTTAAAAGTAGAATCATGGAAAGGAGAAGAAGATACGGAGAACATTGAAAATATATTGTCCATTTGCATTTAGAATATCTCGAGAGACACACCTTGATTTAATTCTGCTTTACTTTCTTGCATTTTAAAAAATATATAGTCTTGGGATAAGTTATTTAAAGAAGAAATATATCTGAAATTCTAGGAAGAATTACTTGCTTGTATAACTTCTTTACATTTAACTCTCCCTGATCTATGAATAAAACTGAAAAATATGTCACGTCCATGTTCATTCCTTTTTCTTACAAGTTGTTAGAATACGTATACATAATTCCATAAATGCATATGAATAAAACATCTCGTTGCAACACGGACGCTTACTTATTGTTAACCTTCCCCTACATACTACTGTATGATCACCCAAGAGACAAATATATGCACTCTCATTAATAAGAATAATCACTTCTCTAGAAGCCCATCCTGGCTGAATAATCTGTACCTAATCTTCCATTAAGATCATTCAGCAAATATTTTACATTTCCCTTAAAGAAACTTATTTCTAAAATGTAACGTATTTCTAAAATGTAACGTTTTTTCTAAAATGTAACGCATTTCTAAAACGTAACGCTCTTCTAAAATGTAACGTTGCCTATTTCTAAAATATAACGTATTTCTAAAATGTAGTTTTTTTTTTTTTCAAAAATGTAACGTTTTTCTGAACGAGGCGTAGCTTGGACTGATTTTAATCTGCTGATCACATTTCCCTTCGCATTAAATTTATCTACGCAACGTTTATCTTCATATTCCATTCCAATCTAACATATAATGAAATAATTAACATATACTTTTTAATAATTTTATTCCTTTCTAACAATTTCCTACCCACTTTACAGTTGAATATATTAATGCCTTTATCTTGTTTCAAAAATAATCAATTCCATTTCGTTAATATTATTCTCACCATGCATTGCACAGCTTTGGTTGTCTTTAAGGGAAAAATAGAATAAATTACACTTCAACTGCATAAACATCACAGGAAACAGAAAAAGGTAATAACGCAATAAATAAATTTATATATGTATATATATATATATATATATATATATATATATATATACATACATACAAATACATATATCTATATATATCTATATATATATATACATACATACAAACATACATACATATATATATATATATATATATATATATATATGTATATATATATATATATATATATATTTATATATGTATATATATTCATATATGTATATATAGTATATAAATATACACACACACACATATATATATATATACATATATATATGTATATATATACATATATATATATATATATGTATATATATATATAAATATATAAATATATATATATATATAGATATATATATATATATTTATATATATATATATATATATATATTTATATTTATATTTATATAGGTAGTAGGTTGGCCAGGGCACCAGCCACCCGTTGAGATACTACCGCTAGAGAGTTATGGGGTCTTTTGACTGGCCAGATAGTACTACATTGGATCCTTCTCTCTGGTTACGGTTCATTTTCCCTTTGCCTACATACACACTGAATAGTCTGGCATATTCTTTACATATTCTCCTCTATCCTCATACACCTGACAACACAGATTACCAAACAATTCTTCATCACCCAAGGGGTTACTGCACTGTAATTGTTCAGTGCCACTTTCCTCTTGGTAAGGGTAGAAGAGACTCTTTAGCTATGGTAAGCAGCTCTTCTAGGAGAAGGACACTCCAAAATCAAACCACTGTTCTCTAGTCTTGGGTAGTGCCATAGCCTCTGTACCATGGCCTTTCACTGTCTTGGGTTAGAGTTCTCTTGCTTGAGGGTACACTCGAGCACACTCTCCTGTCTTATTTCTCTTCCTCTTGTTTTGTTAAAGTTTTTATAGTTTATATAGGAGATATTTATTGTTGTTACTCTTCTTAGAATATTTTATTTTCCTTTTTTCCTTTCCGCACTGAGCTATTTTCCCTGTTGGAGCCCCTGGGCTTATAGCATACTGCTTTTCCAACTAGGGTTGTAGCTTAGTAAGTAATAATGATAATAATATATATATATATATATATCCCACCTATAAAACTGCAAATACAATTAGGGCTATTCATGATCTTATTACCTCAACGAACACAGCGAACAAAGGGGAATATTACTGCAATTAAGGGCTACGTTTTGCGAAGTAAATATGACGTGGTTTCCTTTTAATAGGTTATGTATTTCTCTATCGCAAATAATGTAGTCTTACAACAATCTAATTGGAAGAGAAACATCTGGGATATTCACTTAATTTGCATAATCATTTAGATGGTGTTAGCTAACATCGTCTCCCCTATTCAGTTATACATTGGGTATCAATCACAAAGACTCGATATTAGAAAAAATAATAATAATACAATTAAATAAAAGCAAATAAAATTCGATACAAAATAACACGACTTAAGGATATCTTGAGCATCGTATTAAATACTACATTGACAAGATTATATGTTTTACGTTTTAATCCTGCAGATTAATATGCCCACGAGAGAGAGAGAGAGAGAGAGAGAGAGAGAGAGAGAGAGAGAGAGAGAGAGAGAGATGCATCTCATATTTATAAGAGATACTTCATAATTACTAGTGATGATGTTACTTATATACAACATAAATAATAAATGATGCTGTAAAAGAAAGACCAATTAATTATACTAAATTAACATCCGATATTGTCGTTATCTGAAAGCTTAAATAAACATACAAATGGGACCCTCATGAATAAGTAATATTTCTACAGGACGGCAAAATGTGGGTAAAGACATATAGATCCGTGTTTTATACTTTCCTATGTCATTAATTAATAAAACGCATGCATGAAGGCACCTTCGAAGAGCCTATGCTAATTGAATATTTTCCTTAGTTTCAATACATAATATCATTAGTCTCCCAAAGATATGATTTAATACAAATAGATATTTCTGCGTAAATCCAACGTTGCATAATAACGCTCATAATGGAGGGGAAAAAGTCTTCTGGGTATGAAATGAATTCATGAAATTCCCCAGTTTTGATAATTATGAAATTTTTCATAGTCAATAATCAATTAAAAGCCCATGAAACACTGTTAATGTCAAAGAACAAAAAAAAAAAAAAAAAAAAAAAAACGCAAACATTGTAAGAAATGCCAAGTATAACTTGTATTGACTTGATATTCGAATGAGAATACATACGCATAGATGAATTCCTATGCTGGCAGAATTTGCTACGCCAATTTCATGAAAATTTCACATCACTAACTTTCCGTATATATCTATGTCCCTTATCATAACGTCTCCATCCATACAAGATGTTTTGAGAAAAAGAAAAGTAAGTTTTATGATGAAATTTTATGTAGGTGTGAGTTTCTTCAAGCCACCATGTTTTGAATACTTTTAAAATTTCACTAACAAGCAATGGAGACATTCAGCTTACCTGTGTTCACCTGACTGAATGGCATTCAGCGAGAGTTGACACTTACCTGAAATTAAATATATATGTTAAATATGAAATGTTCAGACTATGAAGGCTATTATAGTATATGTACCAGAAATAAAAAGCCTCTGCAGTGATTATTTCTTGAGAATAAAGTAAACAGTAATTTGAACTTTAACGTTTCATGAAATAAGACTAATTAAGAAATACTTTGGCAATCCATACACGAAAAGAGAGAGAGAGAGAGAGAGAGAGAGAGAGAGAGAGAGAGAGAGAGAGAGAGAGAGAGAGAGATACTAATAACACAACAGTCAATCTTTCTATCTCCTTCGACAAAGGTTGAAGAAGGAATCAATGCCCGAATTCAATAGTGATATCTAATTCCCTTCCCAGAAATCCCTCCTCACGACCCTCGACGCCCGAGCAAATCTTTCATCCTGATCGCAATGTTAGTTTCCTTCTCCTCAAGGGGAGACGTCGTCCATAGCCTTCAAAAAAGGGCCTCCATCCACTGAAGTGCTTTGAGCACATCACGCCACACTGTAACTATAGTGTTTTTATATCGTACTAAAAGGGAGTCAACGGCAGATGTGAATACTAACTATAACAATAATACAAAAACTATTACAGTATAAAAACAACAAAAATAAGTCAAAGCTCTAAATTTAAGCAATAATAAATATACACAATAATTTATTTATATGTAAATGGTTATGGGAGTTTTCATGAACCATTCCGTATAATCGTTTAATTGACAGTGAATCTCGTGACATGAAGAGAAACAACAGTAATAAATGCTTCAGAGGTAAAGTTCCGATACTAAACAAGCAAATAAACCTCTTGATTTCCAGGAAAATTTTTAGCAGCCACAGATATACTTGTATATTATTTACCAATTCTCGTGAAATTAAGCAAAAAGGAAAATCTAACAACTTACCTGACCGATAAGCTTTCAAAATTGGTCTTGCTTTCATTATCAATCTTTGGACCTACTAGCTTTTGATATGGAAAATATATAATCTTAACCTTTAAATCAACTTGAGATCTTAAAGCTCATGAAAGGTAAAATGTATTCAAGGAAATAATCACCATTTGTCAAATAACCTTCATCAACTTTAATCAAAATCGGATGAAATGTAAACTAAATAAATCATAAATAATAATAATAATAATAATAATAATAATAATAATAATAATAATAATAATAAAACACATTTCGACATTACACTGCAAGTAAGATAATCGAAATTGTTCCTTTATATTTACTCCATATTCAGTTAATTTTAAATATATACATAAAAAAAAAGTTTTTCAATGGCCATTCCTTCCACTGTTGTTAGTTGTCCATTGTTACACAGAATGAGTTTCATTATTCCACGGATTCAGTTGTGTTCTTTTGTCCATAATGTTTGCATGCAGATCTTCCCCGACAGTAAAATCCTGCTCGTAATACTAGGTATGCACTTAATTCCAATAGGCAAGCATTCTCCAACATAAGGATCAATTCTACACAGTATTTTATAAGTTTTATTCCAGCTGTGACCAAGATGTGGAATGATCTAGTAGTTGAATCAGTGGAAATTCAAATGTTCAAACTTGCAGCGAATGTATTTATGTTGAACAGGCTGACATAAGTCTCTATAGTTTATATGTGAAAGATCTATTTTTAATGTTACTGGTCTTAAAATATCATAGATCAATTGTTCATTATAACACTTGTTGTTTATTTACTTCCCTATTTCCTTTCCTCACTGGGCTATTTTTCACTTATGGAGCCCTTGCGCTTAAAGGATTCTTTTTTTTCTTTTTTTTTTTTTGGGGGGGGGGGTATAGTTTATATATGGATTACCCAATTTAATGCTATTGAACTTGAAATAATTTATTTCAAATGCTCACTACTTCTCTTGTAGATTATTTATTTCTTTGTTTCCTATCCTCAATAGACTATTTTTTCTTCTTGGAGTCACTCTGCTTTTTCAACTAGGGTTGTAGCTTAGCTTGTAATAATAACAACAACAGCAATACCAATAATAATAATAATAATAATAATAATATTAATAATAATAATAATAATAATAATAATAATAATAATAATATAAGTAATATAGTGTATTCAAGTAACATCGTCCACTAAGTTATATCAGCTAAAAAATCAAACTGACCGAAGTAAAAGTCAACTGGGAACCACATAATATACTAAACTTCTGCCAGAGTTATCAGAAACACAACAACACAAAGCTCACCCTTAAATGCAATGATGGCAGAGTTACCCTTAGTCGTTCATGTCCATTTCACAGGACTTTTTGTTTTCGGCAAAAGGGAGATATTCCAATTAGGGAGACTATTACACCTTGAGCGGACAAGAATGCAATTAAGACACTAATATATTAACAACTTTTTATTGACATACAGTAGCAAGGAAGGAGGAAACTTGGGTGAACCCTCTGTGCATTGCTGAATGGAATACATTAGAGGCATTGAGTTGATTTTTCTTCTTAATTTTAAACTTGACTGCTCTTGAATGCAATAATTCTGCAGTTAAAGGGATGAAGGTAGCAGTGAATGTGTTGTTTTATCTCTGGAGTCATTCCATGTTAGGTTAAACGGCTTACCCACACCCACACCACCCACACACACATAAATACATATATCATTATATATATATATACATATATATATATATATATATATATACATATATATATATACATATATATATATATATATATATATACAATATATATATATATATATATATATATATATACATATATGTGTGAGTGTGTACTTCATAGTATTAATTGCTTTACATGCTATTACTAAGGCACGTGTATAGAGACGTCCATACATATACATATACATACATATATATTTATATATATATGTATGTATATATAAATATATATATATATAATATATATATATATATATATATATATATATATATATATATACAGTATATATATATGTACACACACACAAACATACATCCAGTATTACTAAAATATTCTAAATGAGCTTTCCAGTCCGTGATCACGGACAGTGGGAGCTCAGTCCTAAAAGTATTGTTAAAACTCAGATTTCAATCATAACCCGTTTTCCAATAAGCAAAGCTTCCAAGTCAAAGACCATAGGATCACGCATCCAGTCTCGGAAGCCATCTTTATTATTCCTCCCAGACAACGAACATTAATCGAATCTGAATGCTTAAGGAAATAAAATCTGTCTATATCTTTGGGTGTGGGAAGCCTTTTACATTTTAAGAAAGTATAAGAAGGCACTACTTTTTCAAGGGATTTTACAACTATGCTGATGGCCACTAAAACTATTTTCTCAGTATAATTTGATATATAAAAATTACAGTCGAATATAAACTGACTTTAAAAACTTCTTCTTTCAAACATTGAAAACTTCAGACGACTCAAACGTAATGAATATGGATAACCTGTGGTAAAAACCTGGTAGGTATCATTTAGGCAAATATAAGAGTAATAAGAAAAATAATAGGAAATGAGAGAATATAAAAAAGAACTACATTCATAAAACATTATTGGGATGGGCTAAATGCTGCTAGGAATGTTTAGTGAGCTAAGTGCTGAAATAAGAACCATAATAGGATATACTCAAGTTATGCTAAATACCGAAATGGAAATAGCCAACAAATATGCCATTAGGTAGAAAGAAAAATATCGATTTTGTAAGGAGTGAAACAATTTCAAAACCCTTTACATCTCCTCATTATGAATTAACACTGGACACAACAGGGAGAAATATTGTTGTTTTATATGGAGTATGAAGAGCTGCATTTGAATGCTTCCTACATCTGCTAAACCCTTTCGGGTCTCATTATCACAAGAAAAGAATTCCAGGTAGTTTGTCTTCTCAATTTTCTTTCCATGTCAAACAGACCCGTCGAAAGTGAAGTCTGAATCAAAGAACGTTCCCTAAAAATTTGCCTTGTTGAACGATATTGAAGATGGGTCTTTAGTTTCACAGCGGACCGATATTGATGAAAGGGAGTGATAGCTCACTCAGATTCCCCTCATAAATATTGAAACTTCAAATTTTCAGAAAGTTTTTGTATTGAAGAGGCTGACATAAGTGCCATTTTATAGTTTATATATGAAAGATATATTTTTGTGTTGTTCCGGTAGTTTTAACCACTGAAATCTAAAAATAATCTGCACACAATCTACTTAGGACCCCATCAACTTCGCGTAGTGGCAGATTCAAAGAATCGGTGAAGGAAAGTCAATGAATGCTACCATTATATATATATATATATATATATACAGAGTATTAATATATATATATATATATATATATATATATATATATATATAGAGAGAGAGAGAGAGAGAGAGAGAGAGAGAGAGAGAGAGAGAGAGAGAGAGAGAGAGCATGGTTGGTTCGAGTCCCTGCAGGCATGGTTTCGGCTAAGAGGCATAGGTTCGAATCTTTGCCAATCCAGACACTGGTTATAAATGAATTTCCAGTGGATATATATTCCCAAAGATAGAATTAGATATCAAATGTATTATCTATATTTATACGTGTGTGTAGCCAGATTATAATTTAGTTAATATTGCATAGGAGAGATTATAATGTACAAACATTGCATAACCAAAATATCTAGATCTTTTATACCATAATGCGTTTCGTGAAACATTTAAATTCTCATAAAATGTCACCAAAAATTACACTTTTTGGAGAATCTTCCCATTCCTTCACGACTTCATTTCACATTCCTCATCAAACATTTTACGACACCCTTAATCTATTCACAAAAGGCCTTTTTGCGATTTTCATTTCAAATGCGCAGAGAAGAAATGTTTCAAAATCAATGTAACTTTGGAATGGAATTGTTCGAATCACTTTAAAATGTACAGAAGTTTCTTGATTACCCCTCGTTAAATGCAGGATCGGGACTGGGAAACTAATTTTCAAAGCCAGTCAGGCGAGGAGAGGATTTTTACGAAGTCTCATTATCATAACACTTTCAAATCAAATATAAACTAACTTTAATAAGAAATTCCTTCAAACATTGAAAACTTTAGACGACCCAAACGTAATGAATAAGGATAAACTGTGGTAAAAAAATCTGTTATTATCATTATCAAATGCTAAGCTACAACCCTAGTTGGAAAAGCAGGATGCTATAAGCCCAAGGGCTCCAACAGGGAAAATAGCCCAGTGAGGAAAGGAAATAATGAGAAATAAAATATTCTAAGAATAGTAACAACATTAAAATGAATATTTCCTACATACCCTTTAAAAACTATAACAAAGCAAGAGGAAGAGAAACTAGATATAACAGTGTGCCCGAGTGTACCCTCAAGCAAAAGAACTCTAACCCAAGACAGTGGAATACCATGGTACAGAGGATATGGCACTACCCAAGACTAGAGAACAATGGTTTGATTTTGGAGTGTCCTTCTCCTAGAAGAGCTGCTTACCATAGCTGAAGAGTCTCTTCTACCCTTACCAAGAGGAAAGTAGCCACTGAAATTAGAGTGCAGTAGTTAACCCCTTGAGAGAAGAAGAATAGTTTGATAATCTCAGTGTTGTCAGATGTATGAGGACAGAGGAGAATCTGTAAAGAATAGGCCAGACTATTCGGTGTCTGTGTAGGCAAAAGGAAAGAACCGTAACCAGAGAGAAGGGGCCTATGTAGTACTGTCTGGCCAGTCAAAGGACCCCATAACTCTCTAGCGGTAGTATCTCAACGGGTGGTTGGTGCCCTGGCCAACCTACTACCTACTGGTATCATTTAGTCAAACAAAGAGTAAGCAACCAAGTAAGAGGAAATAAGACAATATAGAAGGGAACTGCATTCACATAGATTTATATGGGATGGGCTAAATATTCTTTCTATGTCCAACAGCCCCGTCGAAAGTGAAGACTAAATCAAAGTAACTGCCCTAAAACTCTGCCTTGTTGAACGATATTGAAGATGGGTCTTTAGTTTAACATTTACAAAAAAAAAAATTCTTTTTTTACATACAGTTTTCCTTGAGTCGTATTCTAAGAGAAAACTGTTTTACTGGGATATACAGTCTAGTTATTCGCGTGAGCATCTACATAACAATTTGCAACGTTATTTTTTTTCTAGTGAGGAAATTCTCAATGTTTTGACAACCGATAAGTCATCTTAAATGATTGTCAGGCACCGAAGCCTTGAACAATCAGATTCCAAAGTCCACAGACTGGGAAAACTAACGACCAGTGAACGTTATGTGACTTTGGGACTTTAGAATGAGACCGATACACAGAAAACGAGATAAGGAAAACCATAAAGCCTTTTCCAGCCATCCAGACACGGCCCAATAGCAGTCTAAGGTTGTAGGATGCACGCTTCCCTTGAAGCCTTCAAGGTCCAGTGCCCAAGAGAGCGCAGGAGGGCTTCTGTAAAATCTAAGTGACTTATTTCGTATGCAAGGCAAAGAACACCCAGACAAGAGTTTTCCACTTGAAGTTATGCGTAACATCCCCTCTGGAATAACTAAACCTCAGGCCATGCATGTTTGTTTGCTTTGATCTTACGTTTGGCAGCGCAAGAGGGTCTCTTGGTGGCATCCTCTTGTTTCTTCTCGACGCGAATGTTTGGCAATGGCAGAACGGAGCAAATTCAGTTTAACAGAATGCCTTAGTTTTAACGCCCTTCAAATTTCAAATCGTTAACTTCCCCTAAACAATAAAGAGCAAGTGTATACCTAACTAAATATTTGGCCGTTATTTTTAAGGGTCGTATATACTAGTAACTAAAAATGTACGGAAGCGTATCACTTCATATGCTAAACAAAGAGAGAGAGAGAGAGAGAGAGAGAGAGAGAGAGAGAGAGAGAGAGAGAGAGAGAGAGAGAGAGAGATCACTGTAAATTCTTGGTATTAGATGATGAGCAATGAAGAAAATATCTATAAAGAGACTTTAATGTATCACAAATTCCCAATCTTAAAATTAAGATTACGAAAGGTCTGGTAATTAGGAATGTGAAAGCATTAATGACTTAGAGACAAGTGATTGCACATATTTTTTCTACACAACTCTCCATGTTCTTATATCAATGACCACTTAATCCTTAAGATTATTAAGAAATATAAGTCCATGACTACAGATATTCATAATGGATGAATATTTGCATCGTTATAGTCTTTCAATCAACTGAAAAGCTACAAAACGAAAAATGTATTCCTCGAAGACGAGAATAAACTGAAATGGATATAAGTTTTCGATTCAACGAATCCTTTGTTGAATTTCACAAAACGGTCGAAACCGGTTGTCTAAATCCTTCCCCCCCCCCCCTTTGTAATTCATCTGCAAGTCAAAATTTATCTCGCCTACATAATATCGAGCAAGTGTGTGGCCCTATATATATATATATATATATATATATATATATATATATATATATATATATATAGTTTCACGTGTATATATATATATATATATATATATATATATATATATATATATACATACATACATACATACATATATATATATATATATATATATATATACGCGAAACTTCCTGAATCCTTTGTAATTTCAATTCGCAGTCTAATTTATCACCTACAGGAGTTCCTAAAGGACACCGATGAATAGGGAGAATGAATATGATAGGCTGGTAATATAAATTATATATATACATTATTATCATTAATATAATTATTATTATCATTACTATACACACACATTATATATATATATATATATATATATATATATATATATATATACACACACACACACACACACACACATATATATATATATATATATATATACACACATACACACATCATGTATATGTTCTCAAACCCTAAGCAGTAGAATTTCCCATTCACTTCTATTTCAAATCTCTTAGCTAAACTTTGGATGAAAGTCACATCCTGAGGAATCCTTTGAAAATCCTACCCCAGACATCTGTGTATTCATCGGCTTAACAATGAAAAATGTGAAACGTAAAAATAACAGCTTCCACAAACTGGCCTTTCTGTTGGTCACTGAATGAATGTCCGGAGTTCACGACAAAGCTCTTCCTAATCTTTTCCTACTTTATGATTGTATTGCAATGACACTGTCCCTTGCCTCCGAAAGTCATGAGCGGCCTTTAAACATTTAAGCGTCTTAGTATTAATCTCTATATTTCTTTCTGTTTCTGCAGGGGGACTGTGATGTTCCAATGACATTTGCGAGTCAAATGTCTTTTTTCTCAATTCATATGCTTATAGGCATTAATGGATATGCCGATACAGATAGTTTGAAATGCGAGTTGAAAGTGGTTAACATAAACATTTCAACTAATCAATAGTCACTATTCGGGCGTGTGCACATTTCCTTGCTAATATTGTCAATCTCTTCAACCTGAAGACATTACAATAATAACTTTGTTCGGTGTAAGTTTCGCTATATTTTCATTACTAGTTTTCAAACAATTTCTTCGTTAAGGTTTGAAGGTTTTAAAGGCCACTCATGAATCGCAAAGACAAGGGACACTGGCATTGCCCTAGCAAGCAGGACAATGTCCCAGTCTAGAGACTGATTATACATACATATTATGAGCGCCCAAGCCCCTTCTCCACTCAAGCTAGGACCAAGTATGGCCAGGCAGTGCCTGCTTAGTCCCCTAAACGCCCCATCCTTAGCTCACAAGGATGGTGAGGATATAGCAACTAAAGGGTCTAACGTGTTTGAGCAGGACTCGAACCCCAGTCTGGCTATCACCAGCCAGAGACGTCACCAATAGGCCACAACCACCCTATCAATGCTTGTGTTGTAAGATTATGGGCTTTCATATTGAGTTTTCCAAGTTATCTTCCCTCACCCCATCTGATTATTGGGTTCTAAGGGAACACCTTTTTCTTTACAGCATAATAGCCTAAAAGAGCGTTGATTACAAATGGCATTAATTCAAAACTATATTTTAATTCTGCCACTTCTCACTTCCTTCATGCACTGCCAGAATCTTAATCTCGAATATCAATCTTATTCATTGAAAGATTAGAATAGAAATAGAATTATTAAAAAAAAAAAAAAAAAAAAAAAAAAAAAAAAAAATGAAGCGATTCCACCTCAAATGAAAAAAAAATAAAAAAACGCTAATGACGTCGATCCCTCCCATAACATCTCCTTTATGCGTCATTAAATCTAATCGGCAGATAAAAGCGAACTTCTGAGAGTAGAAAGATATTTATTTGGCCAATCACGAGGCGTTTCTCTACCTAACTTGAATTATGCTGATCTGTTTAAGATAGTTCTATGACTCTCTCTCTCTCTCTCTCTCTCTCTCTCTCTCTCTCTCTCTCTCTCTCTCTCTCTCTCTCTCTCTCTCTCTTAATAGCGGTAGCATTGTAATAGTAAATTCATTTTCATACTTACAGAACTTTGCTTAAAAAAAACCGGATAAACACGTATCAATTATGATTAAAATTATGGTAATCTTGAATAAAAAAAAAAAAAATAGATGACTGACCATCTTATCATTAAACATAAAGGGAATATTAAGTCAAAAGTCAGACAATTTCTCCATTTTTAACAATAAACACGAGTCATTCCAACATTCAAACTTCATGAATAACATTGCAGTCAAATCCAAATAAAGTAAAGGAGAAAATTAAGTTGTTTATAGATTTTAAGCAATGAAAGTTGACGAAAAATTCCGGCTTTATTTTGTTATAGTCTTTCTGTAAATATAGTCATTTCATAAAATGTATTGTATAAAACAAATGGCAAACATTGGTAAGTATTAAAAGTAATGTACAATATCTACTGTAAAAGTACCTTATTTATGCATATAGATTCACGCTGTATATGCAATGTAAATGTACCTTACTGAAAAAAAAATTAACGTTGAATTAAGAATTAATCTCAAAGGAAAAACCGTCCAATAATACAGTGGAATTTCGTCGCTCCAAACAACCTTGTGTATAGAGGAGTGCTCAGTATTCTTCTCAAAAGTTGCACCAAATGCGTGGGAGGAAGCTGCCATCTGGCACTTCCATCAGCATCAGCACAGCAACTTTAGACAGGAGCCTCCTCCTCCTCCTCCTCCTCCTCCTCCTCCTCCTCCTCCTCCTCCTCCTCCTCCTCGATGTTCATCCTTTCATTCTGGTATCAACAAGTATATCCCTGATTCTTTTCCTTTCGAGGCGAAGCTTCAGTACAATCTAATATTCTCTATAAGGCTTCCGATTTGCCGTTGTCCAGTGTGACTTTATCCAATAAATGGAAACACGAACCATTGAAAAATCAAAAACCAATTTTGGAATTAACAGGATCAAAATCAACAGGTAAAAACTACTTTTGTATTGACAAATGTTCTTGAATTTCTATTGTTTCTACAATAAACTACTGGAAATCAGCAATTTCTTAAATTAACTACTAATGTGTCTACAATAAATGATTGAAAATGAGAAATCTCTTGAATTTCTATTAATGTCCCCAAAAATAAAGGAAAGAAAATCATAAATATAATTTACCAATTCCTCTCGGCAATATGTTTAATTCTTTAGTTAATGAAGAGAAAGCGCAAGGGCCTTCCAAACAGAATGCCTGATATGCATCACCACGGCAATACAGGGGCAGTGAAGGAAAACAAGGGCGCAAAATAAAATCAACAACAATATAAGTTGAGCACGAATTTTCCTGAATATACAATATTGCTTGAAAAATAATGCTTCCGTTATAATGAAAAACAACTATATTATATTAAACAATACTGACAGTAGTATTTAAGACCCTAAATGAACGTCACTGACTATGTCTTTATCCCATGCAAAAACCTTTCTCGGTTTGTGGTCGTGTATTCATCCTCATAACTGTCTCGACGTACTGCTAATGAGCATTTCTCTCATCTACTGTAGATAAGACCTTGATCTTGAAGTGCGTGTAATTACGGAGCTCCTCTTCAGAATCGTCGAGCAATGAGGAATAGTTTTCGTTGTCTTCACAAGGTGTGAAATAATGCGGAACTTTCTATCTTTAACTGGTAATATACATTGGTAAAATGTTCCTATCCAATTTTAGTTTTTTGTTTAAATCCACAAAATTTTTCTTTTAATAAGTAGCTTACCGGTGCTCTGGTTCCTGAAAAATATTATCTACTACATTGCTTCATCTTCCTTCAACCTGTTTGCACAGTAACTTTAAGCACACATTCGCGTTGGAGTATGCACCCGAACAAACACACGCAAGAACACCCCTAAAATGTCAGGAATCTTCCCTATATAATAAAGAGTTAGTGTCTGCATATATATATATATATATATATATATATAATATATATATATATATATATATATATATATATATATATAAATATCACCAACGCAATGTAATGTACAGTTGGACACGGGAATTCCTGGTAAACTTTGCTTTGAGAAAGTGCATCCTGTCATACTCTAGCCCCACCCACCACCACCTCAGCCATCTCCCTCAACAGTATCAGTTTGGATACTCGACGCCGAAGTAAGGGTGTGATAGGGTGCCTTTCTTTGGAGAGGTGAGCAAGGGAGAACATACAAAAGAAAGCCTGCTAGGAAACGACTACATGATATATACACAATCTTAGAGTGTTGTTATTGTAATTGTTTTCACTGTATATTAGAATCCTCACAAACAATTACGTAAAAAGATACGGGAAAAGCCTGCCCTAATGAAAGTAATTAATTTGTTTGTGGACCAAACACCGTTCACAACATAACTGTAATCACGCTACAAATTACTCTATGTGGTGTAAATGTGGATCCCTATGTGAAAGATCTTTTGTTTAATTGCAAGTCTTAAATTCATGAAAAAAAAAAAAACCATAATAAACGAAGAGGACATAATTGAGATTCTATGCAATTATATTCGTTCGTGTATTCTTACGTTTGAAATTTAAATTATGAATAACTGAATAATGAATAATTTCCTCCCCCCCCCTCTCTTCTAGTATGTTCGAGCAATATCACCCCAAAACAGTTTCTTTCCAGAGGATCATGATTGCTTATATCCTAGAATTTCATACGTAATTAAACACAATAGAACATCATTTCTATTGCTTTTATTAATTCATAATGCTTTAGTTTGGTGGTTTTCTCTCCATCTTTGCCTAAAAAACATTTATTTTTCTATATTCAGCAGCCTAATGAATTTCAATAAAATCAGCTAGAGCAAATACTAAAATAGATCATTTATACACATATCATATACATATACAGTATGTACAGTATATATACAGTACAAATATATATATATATATATATATATATATATATATATATATATATATATATATATATATATGTAAATATCACCCACGAAATGCATTTAATACCGAATTCTATCTTGGGAATACATATCCACTTGGAATTCATTTTATGGTAACAGCTTCTGGCCGGGTGGTGATTCGAACCACCACCTGTACGGCTAGAAACTATGCTGGCAGGGACCCTACCGACTCAGCTATCAAGAGAGACTAATTCCCAAGATAGAATTCGGTATTAAATGCATTTCGTGGGTGATATTTACATTAATTAAAATCACGTGGTGCTTGTGATAAATGTTCATATATATATATATATATATATATATATATATATATATATATATATATATATATATATATATATATATATACAGTACATATATATATATATATATATAATATATATATATATATTATGTTGTACATACAAAACAAAACAATGATACAAAGATGTGGAAAAAAAGTCATACGAAACCTCCTTCAAAGGTCACATAAGAATGACATCATTTGCATGAGCCTTCAATCCGATTTATTTCAAATTTTGAAATTTACTTTTCAAGGGCTTTTCGTTAAGTCCCCCTTCATACAAATGCTCAGCCCGATTGACATTTAACGCCTCTAATAGGTTTATACTGACGACCACCCTATTTCCCAGTTAAGAAAATGCACAGAATCTCTGTTGATTCAACACATAAACACAGGCTTAGTATTCGTGTATATATATACACTTTCTCATGTTTTTTTTTACTAACTAAGCTACAACCCTAGTTTGAATGCATGATGCTTATGGACAAGGGCTCTAACAGGGGAAAAGAGCCTAGTGAGGAAAATAAATAAGAAAATAAACTACAAGAGAAGTAATGAACAATTAAAATAACATATCTTGAGAACAGTAACAACATTAAAATAGATCTTACATAATAAAGTATAAAAAAAGACATGTCAGCCTATTCAACATAAAATTATACCAACACACCACGCAAATATATATCACAGATGAATAACCATCATTTACCCATTTGGTCATTAGAATATGCTTAAATCGCTCCTTGTTACTGCCCCATTTCTATAACTCCCATATTATCTAAAAATTTTGAACGTCTTCTGGCAAAACTTCTTAATAGGTTTGCTGAAGGTAATCAATCTATACCCTACTTTGCAATTTGGTTTTCGTAAAGGCCTTGGAGCATGTGATGCCCTTCTTACAATCTCCAATGCTGTACAGAGAATCCCTTGATTTTGGTCAGGAAGTTCGTATAATTGGCCTTGATTTTAGTGCTGCCTTTGACGATGTTAATCATGAGGCCCTTGTTTTCAAACTGAAACAGTTGGGAGTGGGTGGGTCGTTTCTTAGCATTATTATTGATTTTTTAAGTAATAGATCTCAAAGAATTGTTGCTGATGGGCACCATAGTGAGTATAGGAATGTGATATCCGGTGTTCCACAGGGTAGTGTTCTTGGCCCATTACTTTTCATACTATATATACATGACATGTGGTTTGGCCCAGAAAACAAGTTTGTTGCATATGCAGATGATGCTAATCACTTTGCATCAATTCCATCCCCTGAATGTAGATTTGGGTTTAGTGCATGGCACAAATTATGGAGTATGAAGTTGAATCCTAATAAAACTCACAAAGTACGATTGTAAATAGGTCAAGGACGGTGGCTCCTCAACATCCGGATCTCAGTATTGATAATGTTTCTTTAAATTTGTACGACTCTCTTAAATTTTACGTGTGATTCTCGACACCCAAATTTACTTTTGAGAAATACATTAGGTCTGTGTCTTCTTCAATTGCACAAAAAATTGGCTTATTGAAAAATTCTTACAAGATTTTCGGTGATCAATCTATTCTGAAGAGTATTTTAATTCTTTCATTCTACCTTGTTTTGAGTATTGTTCTCCTGTCTGGTGTTCACCTACTGATTCTCATCTTAATTTGTTGGACAGAAACTTACGGTCTATTAAATTTCTTATTCCTGATCTAGATATTAATCTTTGGCACCGTCGTTCAATAGTTCATTATGCATATTGCATAAGATATTTCATAACTCTGACCATCCTTTACATTCAGATCTCCCTGGACAATTCTATCCTGTTCGTAATACTAAGCAGGCAGTTAATTCTAATAGTAAGGCCTTCTCCATCATGAGGCTCAATACTACACAGTATTCTAGAAGTTTTATTGCAGCTGTTACCAAGTTGTGGAATGATCTTCCTAATCGGGAGGTTGAATCAGTAGAATATATATATATATGGTCAGGCTCAGCATTATTACCAGACGTATAACTACTCTGTTTCTCACAGTCCCGCGGGTAGGGGAGAGAGAGTAGGCTAATCATACCCTGGTGAGAGGGCGGTGCGTATATGTGCATATCCACCTAAAAATGTAGCCATCGTTTTAGACGGGTCGCATACACTAGTTCCATACATATAAGAACAGCGAAGGAATGGCTGAACAACTAGAAGCGTTGTGACAATTCCTCATCAAAGTACAAACGACATCCCCAGAACACATCAGAAGCAGACCTTCATTATTCTCGGTCACGTCTCCGATACCGATTCCTTTCATCAGAACAATTCCTGAACATTAAGATTCCAAGAGGAAGGCAGAAGCTACTGCCCCAATAATCTATCTCCCAAATGTTAGCCAAGCATCAATTTCATGACAGTATCAATGTTAAATTGAGGTTTGTACTATTAACTTACATACAGATGATATATACTATAAAGTAACATTACGATCGCACTAGGCTACAGTGGTATTTATACTGCTTGGATTTAAATGGGAAAATTTAGTTATGACTTATTTTGAGACTTCTCTTATCTTAAGATTTAATTTGATATTCAAATGCCAAGAATAAAACCCTTTTTGGCCATTATGAACAAACAACAGTATTCAAAACTACCTTTTTCATTTTTCCAAGTCGAAAGTGTCGTTGAAGGGGTATAGATATATAAAAAGAATGATTATAATACCGCCCAGTACAGTATACGACATAGTAGGCGAAACCAAGGAAATATGCAGTAATATTTCAATTTCGGACTGATGTCATCACAGGAAGACTGAAATAGTATGCGTAATGATAACTCTCCCTCTCTCTCTCTCTCTCTCTCTCTCCTCTCTCTCTCTCTCTCTCTCCTCCTCTCTCTCTCTCTCTCTCTCTCTATATATATTATATATATATATATATATATATATATACATATATATATACACACATATATACATACATATATATATATATATATATATATATATATATATATATACACATATACATATATAAACATACATTAAAATACAAAATTTTCCGTGTATTTATGATAAATAGAATAACCCACAATGTATGAAAAATTAAATTTATTTACCTTTCGAAGGGACCATCTCCCTCAGGAAACAAATGGTTACAAATTTTTGAAAAACAACTACAGAAAGGTTCGTGAGATAAAAAAAAAACCCGTTACAGTCTTAGCGAACATTAACAGCATTTCACGTCGGTTTGTTTACATCTTTTAACAATTCCTTAACAATAGTTACACTTTTTAAAATAATATTGTAAAAAATAATGTAACTATTGTTAAGGAATTGTTAAAAGATGTAAATCTGAGATGATCTTCCCATCTAAAATTAATAATAATAAAAAACAGTCATAAATTTCCTTATCACATTAAGTGGAAACACGATAACAGCTGATGGTGAAAAATTCTGTACTCGACCTTGCCAGGATTCGAACCTGAATCTTCTGATCCGTAGGCAGACGCGTTATCCGTTGCGCCACAAGGCCGTTCCTAATTAGTGATTCCGGACACTAACTTATTTTTTCCTTTTTATTGATGCTACATAAATCCTCTTTACATAACAGTTGTTGATATTCCCCTTACAATAAGGAAATCAAAATTTTGAAATTTCATGTATAGAGATGTAATGAGCAATTTTTTTTTTCTTTTCTAAACGCACACGATCAGTGTAGGACCTTGTTCCCCTCGTCATATTTCGGTCAAACTTTGGGTATGGGGCCAAAAGGCCAATGCCACCAGCTGAAATACCGTATCCCCTCACTCTCTCTTCTTCCTTCCTATCATGTCCTCACCACTCAACAGGGCTTCAACTACAAGTACCATCTTGTTCCGTACAATGCCATGATTAATAAACATATAAAGAAAGAGATTATGAAATATAAGGAGGGTATTTCATTGAACAAAATGAATTGCCATAAGTCTATTTTCCTGAAAAAAAAAGACTTTGCAACTTGAGGTTCCTTAAATATATTAGTTATAAAAAGGGGGAGGGGGTTAGTTAATGGTTGAATCTGTGTAAGCATACCTATCTAAATATTTAGTCGTCATTTTTGACGGGCCGCTTACACCAGTATAACGCAAGCTTAACTGTGTTACTTTTCCTCGATTGTATACATGGCACCTCAGACAAGTCGAACTTGTTATATAAGCGAAAAAACATTTTATTAGTGTTATATAAACAGCAGTGCTGTTGTATTGTATGAGAAAAATGGCATTTTTCTCCCATCACATCCATCTCCTCTTGTAAGTAGTCCCAGAGAGAATCTTTCACCAACAATGAACGCGTCTGAGAAGAAAACCTACTCCATATTATGTACGACTATTCATGACTTGAATACCCATTATCTTTTGGAAAGAATACTTTGGTTCTAAATAACAATAGTTCGTTCTTCGGCTTTGTTCCATTTATTGTTTAGGGCGTTCTTTTTGGAAAGAGAGAGAGAGAGAGAGAGAGAGAGAGAGAGAGAGAGAGAGAGAGAGAGAGAGAGAGTAGAGAGAGAGAGGAGGAGAGAGCTTACTTTAATTTCACATTGCTAAATAGAAATATGAAATATTTTAAACGTAAATCGATAATGGTTCCCTCTCCGTTCCTCGCCTATCAAGGCTTAATAATACTCTAAACAATTATAAGCGTAAACTTGGGTCTTCTAAAAAGTAAGTGAACTACACTAAAGATAGAAATTTCATTCAAGTGATCTTACTGATACTAACTAAAGCCCCAATAATTGTTCAGTAATAAATACCCCGAAAGGAGACCCTACTTTAATGACCAATCATAAAGCTCTCCATGACATCGCAGGCTCCGGGACCCCCTTCCCCAGAAATCACATAATATTCCTTTACACCAAACCAAAATTCCGTGCAATAGTTGGGCAGATGATCATACATTCCAATTCCAGTCCTCAAAGTAAGTTGCAAACATTTTCCTTCATGTATAGAGCTCCAATTGGAAACGTCCCTGCCTAGCAATCTGTTGGACGGGAGTTCTTGACCCCGCTCAAACTCCAGAGCTATAAGTTTAGAGGTCTACCTGATGAGTCATCGGTAGACATTGCCTGGACCTAGGACCTTCCTGGTCCTAGCTTGATGGAGAAAGGGCTTGAGCACTGATCATATGTATAAGTAGTTAGTCTCTCAAATATTGCCCGGTCTCTTGCCAGTGAATTCACGAGCGACCTTTAAACAGTGTGGCCTATATAAAGAGTAGGATTAAAATATGTTGAGATTTAAAAAGAATATACAAGATCGAGAACGTAAAATACCTACAAAAGAAGATTACATTTCACATGTCAGTTATCTCAAGAAATAGATCCTACACTATCATTTCGAAAAAGCGAAGACATAAGAGCAGACAAAACACTGATATATTCTGAAATAATTATAGCAATAAAACTCCTTAATGGGAGGGTAACTTCAAAATACTTAGAAAACTAAGTGGTTCCACTTTAGTGTGTTTTAAATGCAGGAGTGATTTGAATAATAAAAAATTAAATTCACGCACTCTAAATTAATTTCAGATTAAAAATAACGTTCCAAATGTGATGAATGAATTCAAGTGGGGATGGTACCAAGATGTATAAAACTATTGACAGGAAAAGGAAAACTTATTTATTGGCTACAAATCTATAATCTCTATAAGGCTCCGTGCAAAGGGAAAGGAACAGATATCAATGGAAAGATCAAACAGAATCTTATTAGGAATTGAATATGTAAATCGAAAATATCACAGTGACTGCATACACATATCTAATCGAAAACCAAACAGAAGAACCATACTAAACTCGTAGACGCAAAGTAGTTTCTTTTTTAATGAGAGTCTGAGATTGATGTTATTTCTTCTCCGAAAGTTGGAGATTTTTTATGCATAATTCAGAAAATTCGTCTTTTTCTTAAAATTAAAGTATAAGACTGATGTTATTTCCTTCCCAAAAGTAGGAGAATTTTTCAGCATAATTTAGAAAATTCATCTCATTTCAGAAGTTCCAATGAAAATCCCCAGATGAAAAACGACGTGAAGAAGAGGACGTCTTATCAGGAGGAGCAATCTGGTAAGAATAAATCGCTTAAAGAGAACTTTTGAGAACTTCAACCTTTTAACTGTTCCCAAAAGTTAGAAAATAATTGGAAGGGAATTCTCTCTCTCTCTCTCTCTCTCTCTCTCTCTCTCTCTCTCTCTCTCTCCTCTCTCTCCTCTCTCTCTCTCTCTCTCTCTCTCTCTCTGTATGTATGTATGTATATATATATATATACATATATATATATATATATATATATATATATATATATATATATAAATTGGGAAGAGGTGGTAGTGTACGCAACCCGTCAAAAATAACGACTAAATACTTAGATAGATATCCTGCAGACGCACACGAAAACACACAAATACACATACACCCTCTCACCAGGATATGACCACTCCCTCTAGCCACTACCCAAGGGATGGGAAGAGCTGTGCGTGACCTGAAAGAAATGATATATATATATATATATATATATATATATATATTATATATATATATATATATATGTATGTATGTGTGTGTATGCGCGCGCGCGCACGTGTGTATGTGTGTCTGTGTGGGCAAGCACGCGCACTGGGGAAAATGAAAATAGATGACTAGTCAGGTCTTAATCTTATATATTATTCTATATATATATATATATATATATATATATATATATATATATATATATATATATATACCCAGACACTTGTGTGCGTTAAACCAATGTCAATATCTACTACTACTACTATTACTACTACTACTACTTATTACTACTTATTACTGTTGCATTCTTCTTTTTATTTTAAATCACGATTCTCTTCTTTATCCCAATTAAGACATACCAACATATAAGTGGATAGGAAATATAACAGGTTGTCTTGAAAGATTGAAGCACATAAAAGCTGTGATACCTCTTTGCGCTATTATTATTATTATTATTATTATTATTATTATTATCATCATCAAAGGTGCAACCCTAGTTGGAAGTAGCAGGATGCTATTAGTCCCAGGGCGGGAAAAATAGCCAACTGAGAAAAGGAAATTTGTCAACTACAAGTGAAGTAATGGAGAATTAAAATAAAAGATCTGGAGAATGTAATGGTATTAAAGGAGAAAGAAGGGGAGGCGGCGTGGCAGATAATAAAACACAAAGTCCCTTCTTTCCAACACTAAAAGCAGTAACGATCGATGGACCTTGGTAGTAATGTGATAATAAGACGTGTTTAAAGACTATAAAGGCTGGTCATGAATGGCAGAGGCAAGGAACAGTGAAATTGCCCTATCAAGCAGGACAATGCCCTAGAGACTGACCATATATACACATGACCAGCGCCCAAGACCCTCTCCACCTAAGCTAGGACCCATGAGGGCCAGGCAATGGCTACTGATGACTCAGCAGATAGACCTATATGCTCCCCGAACCCCATTCCTTAGTTCACAAGGATGCTAAAGTTGCAGCGATCAAAGGAACTAAAGAGTATGAGCCGGAATTTAACCCCAGTCTGACTATCGCCAGTCAGGGACGTTACCATATGGGCTACCACAACCTTATCTATTTCCCATGGTAAGCGGGATTTATTTAAAAAAAAAACAAGCAGAAAAAAAATACATGAATGTTCTATGTATTCATAAACCCTTTAAGAAACAAGAATGAACATAGACTAAAACTACTTTTCACCCTCTGGCTTATCCTCATCTTTAAAGGAATACACCATGATAAAACAATGTCCAATGCTTCCTAAAGAAACAAAAAAAAAATTATATTTCGTAATTATAATATGGGACAATCATTCCTTACATACTTAGATACTATGAAATAATACCGTTCGTAGATATAAATCTCTTCAATCATTCAATCTTTAGAAATTGGATGGATGCCCATTTTTATTATAATCGTCCATTTCTCGTCTCTTCCAAAAATACTTTTAAAAGGCCCATACCTCCACTTTTACTATATAAATCCATTTGCATTTGACTTTTACAATTTTACATTAGAAATAATTGATTAAACGATGAAATTAGATTAGTTTCCTTTAAAACAATTATCATAAATGGAATTTGCAGAGTGACTACATATTTATGATACATAACATGCAAGCGTTTAACAGAAATCTACTTACGTTGATTTATTTCGTTTACCAGACAAATGTCTATAATTTAATAAAGATGCTCACTTTTCATGATTCCCTTTCACGAAAAAACAAATATATGGGAGGAGGGCTAACACCTAAGTAAAGTATCTTTGCAGTTCAATATCAGTTTTATACATTGTAAGACTCCTTTTCCTTTACATTAATACGTAAAGTGTGTGTGTGTGTGTGTGTGTGTGTGTGTGTGTGTGTGTGTGTGGTAGCCAGATACTTACTCTTTGTTCTATAGTAAAGATGACTAATTTTCGACTGACAACCCGCCCCAAATAATCCGACCCCTAAATTCCCCCTCCCCCTAAAAATAGTGTTCGCGTCTCCCCCTCAAAGGGCCATCCATTTCGCTCCGTCCCATTGAAAAATGCCAAATGCAGCGGAATGGAATCATAGTCGCAACTTTCCTTCTTTCACTTCCTTTAAAATCAGGAAGCGTTAAACTTGCAAGAGGTCTCCGGCCTCGGAAGGATTTTCTTCGCTCATTTTCATGAAATCTCTTCTCTGCTGAGAGACACTTGAACAACTTTTCGGAAGACGGGTAAAATCGAAGTTTCATTTCTTAAAAACATAAACAAGATCTATTTTCCATTTCCATTTCAATCTGAAACTCTCAAGAATCTTCTCGACGAATACAAGTATTTCCCCTGTAGAATAGTGTATGGATGGAGATGTGTGTGTGTGTGTGTATATATATATATATATATATATATGTACATATATATTTTTTCCCGGTCATGCTCAGCAGCATTGCCAGACGTATAACTACCCGGACTCTCCCCGTTCCTCGGGTAGGGCGAGAGGAAGCAGTCAAATTCTGGTAAGAGAGAAGTACCTTCAGAGGAAATGGAAAAGGGTTGAATCTGTGTGTTCATATATATCTAAATATTTTGCCGTCCTTTTGAAGGGTCACGTACAGTACACTAGTGTGTGGGTTAAACCAATGTCAATATCTTTTCTACTGATCAGATGCTTTATTTTGAGAGAGAGAGAGAGAGAGAGAGAGAGAGAGAGAGAGAGAGAGAGAGAGAGAGAGAGATTACTACTTTTTCCAATAAATAACTGTTCATCAATTTCTTTAAAAATGTAATAATTCTGTTATAATTCATAATAGCTAAATTTTGATTTCCTATTATTTAATTGGAATAATAAGAATGATCTTTTCATGTAATAACCCTAAGAACTTGAATGGAAAGGAAAAACTAGTGATGCTTTTAATCTCATAAAAATATAATTTACGATAATAAATGAAAGATGAAATGTATTCTGGCCTAACCGCCCAGCCTATGCAATCATTACCTATAGATATCAAAACCTTGACAGTCAATGTTTTTACTTTGAACAGGCCGACAGAAGTCTCTCTTCATAGTTTATATATGAGCGATCTACTGTGACGTTGTTACGTTGAACAATATTATATTAATATTATTGTTCATTATCTCCCATATAGTTTATCTATTCCCTCATTTTCTTTCCTCACCGGGCTATTTTTCCCCTTTGGAGCCCTTGGGCTACTAGCATCCTGTTTTTCCAAGTTGAGTTGTAGCTTAATAATAATAATAATAATAATAATAATAATAATAATAATAAATCTAGATATTGCATAATGAAATAAAAACCTAAGACTATAACATCCATCTTGAAACTAACTGAGTTCAACATCTTATATCTAAAAGTAAGTAAATGGAGATGGGTTAAGACCGCTAAAAGCCTAAAGCTGTTATCATCACCAACATAAAACACTCGCAACAGAATGATAATATATTCACTGGTAATCCCTCCATTGTAAAGAAGACAAGAGGATAATGCTTAGCTATAAGTCATGGAAGGGATACGTTAAATTCTGAAAACTGGAGCTTGCAATTGACAAATTGTTCAAAACAATGTTAGTCATCTCACTTCACACCGAAATACATATGAGGTCACGGAGCTCAATGCCACAAAAATAAGGAAGATAAATTGCCAGCAAATTCCCTGATTTGTTTGACGAAATTGGTCGAAACGAGAAAACAGGAAGCCATTGCAATTGTAACTAGACAAATATGTAAATAACACTTTAACGACGTATCATTTATTTTTTGGTATTTTGCATTCTAATATTTGCCTCGACTTGTACTTTCACACTGGGCAACGTCTCACATGTAACCAAAGGCTTTGTAGCGCTTTGAGTTTAGTTTGGATGCGAGTTGCTGACTAAATTACCGATAATGACCAAATTTCAAACTACTGGCATAAAAACTATTGACTGATGAGTTAATAAACGACAATAATCTATACAGAGAATTACCAAATCTCACACAAATATGTTCAAGATTGTTTTACCTACAACGTTTAGTATAAAATCCAGCAGTCCAATTAGCATTTTCTGATAAACGTAGAGCTGATAATGGTGGTTTCATATTGAAGTAAAATCATGTATAATATACAAAATACTGCGAATTACGCTACTCTGTATCTTAATAGTCATTCATTCAAGAGCTCTTTGATTAACGTGGATTACGAAACCGCTTTATATAGTCATCATTAAAAAAGGCAGAACTTCGCCTCAGTTTTAAAGACGAAAGTGATGATGTACAGGAAATTCCTTTGCTTTATATTAAGAAAGAAACAGATCAGTAACTCCATAAAAGCTTTCCTGTGATTGATGCATGTATCCCCTAATAACCCATTCTAAGATTCCTAGCCAGAGAGGCAACTCAAACATTCCTAACTGATAAAGAAGCCGAGTAAATTAGTTTGGGTACGTAGAAGAGGCCCTTGTCTGTCCGTCTGTCTGTCACTGTTAATAAACGTAATCTGCAAACATTTTAACCTTAATATTCACTTAAAAACAGGTCTCATATCTATGCAATTTAAAAATGACGTTAGAAAGAGTACGTCTTCCTCTTAGACTCTAAATTAAATGATACTCCACAATGGATACATATATAAGACACTGGCACAGACAGCCCTTTCCGTTTTAATTAATATACCTAAACCACACACAACTTTACATAATGAAAAATACCCGACCAGCTCTATCATTGAAAAAAAAAATAGGCCACGTCCTGATAGAAACAAGAGACAATAATCCAAATATGTGGCAAAAAAAACAAAACAAAAAGAAAAAGTTCAAACAACTGAAACTGAGGCCCAGTGGCAAACTGTGGTTGCCAATGGGACTCTCCATTCTGGCAACGCTTTGGTGACTATAACACTCCTGATGTGATGCACCAACAATCTCCATCGGACATTCAATTACAAAAGGGCTGGGAAATAGGGAGAGAAATGGAAGGGAGTCATTCTTCAATACACTGGCACAATGCGGATGGTGATGAGGATACATGGTATGAACTAGACACAACAATTTGTGGGTAGTAATTAAAATCCGGGATGGAAGGGAGACAGCCCTTTGTAGACGCAAGAATGACGGGTTTGGTAGAAGTTACACAAAAGACATTACATGAAAGGGAAATTTTGCAGGACAGAAACACGAGGTTTGAATAAAATGGTTGTTGTTTACAGTTAATGCAGAGCGATTACAGACTGTGACGGAAAACTGAATAAACAAGTGAAAGAATCAGAAAGTTGTTATAAGAGGTGACGAATAAAAGTGAATGGACATGAATTAGGATATAAGGGAAAATGGAAACCAGGAACTTCGATCAATGATGTTTACATATCTATTTTTACAGATTATATATGATAATTAAAGGTACGAATACAGGAGTAGGGGATTATGGAGCAAAACTCCTTATGGAAGTCAAATCTAGTGTGGGTGTTTGCTACAAATGAAAGGAAAATGCCAGTAGCTGTTGAGGCTAAATATCAGTGTAATATAATACACATACAAAGTTGAAAGGGTGAGAAATAGTGAAATGTGTAGAAGAGGCCAAAAAGTTGATACCGAGAAATGATGGACTAGAGCGCTCTGAGATGGTTTGGGCATGAGTAAAGAATGAAAGATGGTAAAACTGGTTGCATTTTCAGTATATATAGGAAATATAGAGAGGAAGGCAAAGACTTAAAATGCTTTTAGATAAATGGGACCGAATAGAAGGAGTCTTGGAAAGAAATAGAGGTACACTAGAATAGGACTTACGCCTCTAAAAGTTTAATATTCGGATTTGGTCCTTTCCCTAGTTACTGAAATGCCTTCGCCATCATTGTTAGGTGCTCATTGTTCTACATAATAAGCTCTATTGTGCCATGGATACAATGTTATTTTGATTGCACATATGCTTGGTTTAATTCTAGGCAATTCAACTTTATCTCAAGTTTCCTTGTTGACAATTATAGAACAAGGACGACTTTCGTTATCAATTCATCAACAAATACAACTATGTTAAGATGTAATAAATCAAAAAGGCAACAATGTAATTATCTTGTATATGGAAAGATTGGTTACCTGATCACGGTCTAAAAATTTTGATAGGTCATCGCTCCTTGGAATACAACCTTTCACCAATGCTATACAAAAGGATTAATGATTGAAGGGAATAACCTATCTGTAAAGGTAAACTGACAGATAACAAATCCGCTTTCGGTACAAGCCATCCAGATACGAGTTTAAGAATTGACTTTCCTTTTCATCTCCTCTGAGGCCACGCCTATTGACACGGACTAACTTAAAGTTTCCTTTTAGCAATAAAAATTCCACAATGGTAAAGCTACGACATATCTAATATATAGATTAAAGACAGTCAATCTTTAACTGCCTTCGTCATCACCCTCATCAGTGTGACA
The DNA here is from genome assembly GCF_036898095.1 of Palaemon carinicauda. Taxonomy (NCBI): domain Eukaryota; kingdom Metazoa; phylum Arthropoda; class Malacostraca; order Decapoda; family Palaemonidae; genus Palaemon; species Palaemon carinicauda. The sequence continues at coordinate 64,721 of NW_027172280.1, read as the reverse complement.
CTGTTGCAGCTTGTGAGAGAGAGAGAGAGAGAGAGAGAGAGAGAGAGAGAGAGAGAGAGAGAGAGAGAGAGAGAGAGAGAGAGAGAGAGAGACTGGTACTATAAATTATTTCCCTTGACACCCAATCTCACATCAGAAGTAACACTGGCTATGGTTTTCTCAAACCATTTCTTATTCTCCTGAGACGGAAGTGAAATGCAACAGGAAAAAAACAGATCCCTAAAGCACAAAAGAAAAGTGTTGCTTTTATTAATATACAGGAATTACAAATATCATCCGTACTACTACAAGCTCAAGTAAATAAAATATGGTGAATTTCCCTCTACGTAATCACGGCATCAAAGTTTATCAATTTAATTTCATAAGAGAAAAGATGGTTGTAAGTTAGGAAGGAGTTGCCAAAAGTGAGTGAGCTCAAAAGTGAGAGAAAGACTCCTTTCAGGGGAAACAGGCTGTAAATTTTTCTGGGTCCTTTGTAATATCTCTATCTCTCTCTCTCTCTCTCTCTCTCTCTCTCTCTCTCTCTCTGTGCTTAAATAAATTTCCATTATCTATCTTTATCACTTTACTTTCCACTAAAAGACCGTGTCCCCACCCCCTTTTCCCACTTGCATAAATTACATTTTTTCTATACTATCCCTCTCCTTGGCTAAAGCTCTCTCTCTCTCTCTCTCTCTCTCTCTCTCTCTCTCTCTCTCGTAAAAGCAAGCAGGTAGCAAAATTCATCTACAGAGTGATTCAATGGAAATATTACGCAGATCACTTGTTATATATATTCACACAACAATCATTCCTGCAATTTTCATGTTATTGACATTGGTCGCATCAGGATATCATTCAGGTAACCACATTTTCATCTGGTTAAAAAAAATCTTTTTTTGAAAGTATTACAAAAGAATTAATACACGCAGTGCTTGGGAATACACAATCTCGCTCTAAAGACTTTAAGGTTTAAAGGCCGATCATGAATGACTGAGGCAAGGGACAGTGACAGTGCTCTAGTAGAACAATGCCCAAGAGACTGACCATATACAGTACATAAAAGATCAAAAACCCTCTCCACCCAAGCTAGGACCAGGGAGAGCCAGGCAACAGCTGTTGATGACTCAGCAGGTAGACCTGTAGAGTCGCCAAAACTCCCCAGCCTTAACTTACAAGGATGCTGAGGTTACTAACACTACAAGAAACTATCAAGCTTGAGCAGGCCTCGAACCCGAGTCCGGCAGAACGCCAGTCAGGGAAGTTTCCAATAGGCCACCACAACCCTTTAAGCAGAGAATTAAATCAGAGTACTCCTTAATGACAACAGATCACGTCAAATCCAAGTGGCGCTGGTGTGTCACCAATACAAGTCATATCTTTTTCTTATCAATCAATAAAAATAATTTTGTTTATGTTATTATTACTTTCGTTCTATCATTCATAGCACCTTGAATAATTACAGAGATCTTAACATCCTTTTTAATGTAATATTCAATGAATCTTTTATAATCTCATTATGAAAATTCTATTTAACCTTTCAATCTCGCAATCCTTCTCTCCGCATAATAAATTACTTGCTTATCACATCTAATCATAGAGAATATCTTTAAAGGTCGATCATACCACGAATGAACTATTTCAGTTATTCATTCAGACTAGCATTTCAAAATTAATTTCATAAACTCCAGCGCATTTAATCTATCTTTCCAAACAACAAACCAAAATCTAAAGAATATATATATATATATATATATATATATATATATATATATATATATATACACACACATATATATATATATACATATATATATATATAAATATACACATACACACACATATATATACATGCACACACACACACATACATATATATATATATATATATATATATATGTATATATATATATATATATATATATATATATATATATATATATATATTACAAAGTTTACTATCACATTTATTCTAATTTTCAGATAACCTCTTTTCCAAAAAAAAATATTTTTGGTACCCTGGCAATCTCACCTGTTACCCACCTTCTGTATATACCAATTTTGTCTTCTTTTGGATAGAAAATTACCACACAAGAATCGTACAACAACTTCACTTTAGATTGAGAAAGAGAAAATAATTTGAAAACTGCCTGACATTAATATCTACACTTCAATCTTTCCAAATAAGCTGTAACTAAAGTTCAATTTGGTGAATTCTTGTGTATACAGAGTTAGTTATGAC